>NW_028254779.1:0-207738 GCF_964263255.1 Lissotriton vulgaris
AGGGGCGGTGAGCAAAATGGGGTTGCCTCTCCTCTGAGAGACCTGAAAATCTGGGTATCCAGAGGAAAACGTTCTGTTTCGCATGTGAAGCCTCTCCCACTAGTTGAGAATTCCACACTTAATGATGATAATAACCGGTGGAATTGGCTTCATAGCGCATTAACAATAAAAAATAAGGATAACCCCAAGTTGTTCCAACATCTTTAACCCAACTTTAAACGTAATTTCCTGGAACGCGGCCGGTTTCCATAACAGCCCGGAGAAAATGTCACTATTATCCACTTTGGAGGCTGATATATTGTGTATCCAGGAAACTTGGTGCATAGACAGGTTAATGCCATTAAAAGATTATTATGTCTTGGAAATACCGGCCGCGCCCTCTAAGAAAGGACATGCTAGGGGGGGCCTTGCCTGTTTACTGTCAAATAAGTTTCAATGGAGATTTTCCCATTACATTGACTCCAGTAGACTTTTCCACACAATATTTTTAGAAAATATATTTTTTGATAACGTAAAATACCCTATGGTAATTTTTAATGTCTACATTCCGCCTGAGGAAGGCTTTAATGACAATTTGCAGCGGGTCCTCCAGCACATGGATAAGATAAAAAATTCACCTCCTTTTCCCACAATTTTATTTATCGGCGATTTGAATTGTAAAGTATCAAACGCTGGTCTAAAACTTTTTAGGAATAATGCGAAGGAGGAAGCATATCGCATCCCCCAGACACTGTTCCCGGAAGACTTAAAGACAAATAAAAGGGGGAAGATCTTATTAAAAGAACTAGCAATCGGGGATGGTATCATCTTAAATGGAAGACTCCCTTCTGACGTCCCCGCAAATTATACCCATAAATCCCCCTTTGGGTCTTCCATCTTGGACTATGCCATCGCCAGCTACGGTCTGTTTTCCCGGATTCTTGACTTACAGATCATCCCCACGACCCTGAGCGACCATAGCATATTATTAATATCAATTGCGCTAAACTCCTTGAATACGGCACCCTGGTCGTTAAAGGGCAAGGAGGTCACCTTCCACTCAACTACCGGAAGATGCTTCTGGAATAATGCTGCCATAAATGGAGTTCAGGAGCTATTGACCGATACCCTTAAAGGAATAGAACAGTGGAAAGGAAATGAAATAGTTTGTTTTGAGGAATTCATGTTAAAGATTCCTCTGAATGCTAAAAAATGTCTCCCACCTAGGAAAATAGGAGAGGTAGTCCCTCCGACTCTCCGTAATTTAAATAGGGAACTAAACAAACTGATCCGCGCACAGTACATTGAAAGGGTTCCAGAACGAGGGAAAAATATTGCTAGGTTAAGAAGAAAGAGAAGCAGACTCAAGCTAAAAATTAAACGGGATAAGGAGGATGAAGTATGGATCAAACTAAGGGAATCCGCTGCACTCGGTAACATTAAAGACTTTTGGGCAATAATTGGGAAAGGATGTGGTACACGCCACGCCCCTATTCCCACTGCAATCTCTGAGGATATATGGTCCTCTCATATCCGGGATCTATATGCAGGGAATGGGATTACAAGTACGGACAACTTCAACTATGCCACCCCTGATGACTCGGTTTTCTTTCCCTCTGAGAAAGAAATCGAGCTGGCTATAAAAAATATGCGTTCCTCTGGGGCCATGGGACCGGATGAGCTCCCGATGACGGTCCTAAAAAAGGACCCATTAACTTGGAGCAAAATCTTATTTCCCTTGTTTAGGGCATGTCATCTTTCCAAATGTGTTCCTGCATCGTGGAGAGGAAGCATTCTGGTCCCCATCTTCAAGAAAGGGGCACGGGACTGTCCCGGCAACTATCGCATGATTGCGCTCCTCGACTCCATCGGAAAGGTCTTCGCGAAATGCCTCCTGAGTTCCCTCTCTGATTGGGTCGAGGAGCGAAATATCCTGCCGTTGGAACAGACTGGCTTCCGGAGGGAACACGGCACTCTGGACAACCTGACTGCCCTTCAGGTTATCACTGACAAATATGTCCAGGTGAGAGGGGGTGTCGTATACGCTGCTTTTATTGATTTCTCCACAGCGTTTGATAAAGTAGATCGGGGAACGCTGTGGAGAAAATTGGCGTCATTGGGTGTCCCTACATCCCTGTTGGAACTGCTGCGGGCTCTGCACACTGAGACCTGGTGCAGAGTCTTAATGGGGGGTGAGTGGGGACTTTCGGCCAAAATTCCTTCCCAAAATGGCCTCAAACAGGGCTGCTTATTGGCGCCCCTGTTATTCTCCTTATATACTACTGACCTCCCTGCTGTAGTGTCCCACAGTGAGGGGATCGCACCATTGATAGGAGGGGTACCAATCGCCTGCCTAATGTATGCGGATGATGTTTTATTACTTGACTTAACTCCCGCAGGTTTAGCAAACCGGCTCCAGGCTCTGCAGGACTTTGCTGGGGTCCATTATATGAAGATCAACATCAATAAAAGTAAGGTGATGTGCATTGCTGGCAGGAAGAAATGCCGCTCGACAAACTTTGGTTGGGCTATCGGAGCTCATAAACTGGAGGTCGTAACTTGCTACACATTTCTAGGGAAAATAGTCTCGGCCAATATGAGTGAAAACCCGCATATAGAGCATTGCTCTCGCAAAGCTCTTGCCCATGGCAATGGATTAAAGTCTCTATACCTGGCAACGGGGAAAAGACATTTCTCTAGCCTTCTTGAAGTCTTTAAAGCTAAAATCCCCGCAACCATCTTATACGGTATAGAAATAATAGAGATAAAACTTTGGACCTTTTGCCACAAGATTGAGGGAAAACTCCTAAGATCCCTCTCTTCTTTAAACAACGCCTGTCCGCTGGCCGCCTGCAGGTTGGATTTTGGACTCAGGAGTGCCTGGGTTCAGGGGCTGTGTGCCTTGATAAGGTGGGTAGCCAGTTTGGCCAGAGGAAGTGAGGGAACCCTGCGAGTCTTACTCAAAAAAGAACTTTTGGGCAATTTTAAGGAATTCTCCAAATTGGTCAGTAATTTTAGGAGGGCAGTCAAAATTCTCAGACTGGATGAAAGTGTACTCTTCTCCTATTCTCCCACGCAGTTGAAACAGGTCCTTAAGGAGGCTTCGTGGGACTATTGTTTTTTAACTGACAAAGAAATAATCGGAGAGAAAAAGAATGTGGAGCCACTCATCTCCTCCTTTAGATTGAGACAGCCTCAACCGTACGCCCTGTGGAATTTACCACATGGGATTCGTAGATTTTGGTTCCTGTTACGGTACGACTTAATCCCCCTTAATGTGTTGCTATCCAAATGGCATGGTACTTCACCGCTCTGCAATCTATGTAATTTGAATAACCAGGACCGTATGCACGTACTTCTGATTTGTCCTATGTTACGTAGCTTGCGCAACCGATGGCTTAAAGTAATTTGTCTACGTCTCAGCATCGTCACTTTACAAGATTTCCTGAATGCACTTTATTGCCCACCGAATGAAATGTTTTGTGCTTATATTTTTAACTTTTTTAAAGGATTTTTAGCTATTTATTAATCTCTCTTGAAGATTGTGCCGACTCGGCCTCACGGGACTGGGGGTCTGCAGTGTTTTTGTCACGGTTTGAATTTTATGTATTATTACCTTTGCATTTGTGATGATTTTTTTTGTTGCTTGTTTGTACATGTTTATGTGGCCCTCTTTGAGAGCCAAAACATAATAAATAAAATTTGAAATTAGGATCAGGACCTAATTTAAATAGATACACAATCAGTTCAGGATCGAAATTAGGTGTTCGAGTTTCTTTCTCACCAATTACAGGTAGTGAACATTCTGCCCTCAGAAGCAGCTAAATAGAAATACAAGAACTACCCTGCCAGGGTTAGTTTAGAGGTCCCAACAAGAGATCCTAATAATGAGAGAGGTGACAAAATTCTACGTATATGAGCCAACAGTACATCACACAAACTCAATACACCTTTTTATGAAAATAGAAATGTATTTGTTAAATTATAGTTCATATAATGAATCCATGTAGAGACTTTAGAACAAATATACAGACATTGATTTAGCGTTTGGCATAATGTATGTCATGATTAAAGTTCAAGTAGAAAAATGCATTTAATCACGTCCAACACACTCCCGCAGTCATTCACTAAGCATACACTCACTCTCAATCTCACTCACTATAATAATAATACAATCACACATAAAATCATAAAGGTACATTGAGGCCTGCAGGTAACACATTTTTGTGGCTGCTAGGACTAAAGTAACATCCAGGTGTGATCCACATGGATGGTCACAAGTGTAGTCTCTGCTAAATTACCTTGCCCAGTTTGCCTTGCCTCCATGTTGTTACTTTAGTCCATTACCATTTCATCCGAAAGATAAATATATACTGGTATCGGGTGATTCATGCACGTTATTTGTGGGTATGGGCACGGCTCTAAGCCATGACTCGTGCAGCAACAAAAGACTTGTTGTACCTAGTAGCGAGGGGTGGAGTTCATAAGCTTTGCTTCAGCATTAGCAGAGACACTTGCTGAGGGGGCGCAAGTCTTCAGTTCTTCTACACCCTTACACTGGGTTCAAATGAGGTAGTTGAAAGACCGAACAGCATGTTAGGACAAGCGTTCACTGCAAGGGTTTTTAGGTAATGGCTCGCCTAGGCTGAGGAGCATATATAGTGCACAATAAACTTTCCACAACATGCAAAGACGCTTTTGTTTAATCACACTCTTTGGGAAATACTGTTTGGTGTCAGAATGTATGTAACAGATCTTCAACAAGGGAAGGACACATACGAGATGTCATGCCTCAAATTGTTATAGTATTTGCAGTTTTCTGAGGACAGTCTACTGCAGACTGCAGTTTCTGGTTCCCAGCCTGTAGTTCGTTGGTTACTGAGGTGTGGTTGCTCGTGGGAGAGGCATTTAGATTGTGTAAATAGTTGAGAACTTGTGCTGGCTCGGGTGACAAAATGACCAAGAGCAGTGATTTTACCACCGTTGTCGGTGAGAGAGGACAAGACTTGAGTCCATTGACATTGATGGAGCCAGTACCAATCGTGAAATTAAATGCCCCATAACAATAACAGTCACTGATTGCATGAAATTAACCAACCATAGAGTAAAGTGCACACATTATTTATATTTACACATGGGGAGAACTAACTTTGCTTGCACGTTGCAAAAATAAACTCAGCTAACACGTATTGTTATTGTGTTGTGGACTAAGGTGCAGCTTATTGGTAAACAAATGCAATTTAAATGTGCTTTTTGTATTCATTTATGTGATGGAGAGGTCGAATTGTAAGTATAAAACACATTTATGTGACTTATCTGCTAGGTAACAACTAATTGAGAAACATTAGTAAGGTGGGAGGTAAACAGAACAGGTTTAAATTCATAATTTAACATAAATCTGTGTTTGTTTCTATGATAGTTCTAAAAGTGGCCTCTGAGGCCTATGCGAAAGATGGCTGCTCAGGTAAACTGTGAGCAAGAGCTGGACTGCGCAGGGGCGCCAAAACCTGCAAGTCAGAGTGAACTGCCTGTGCTCGAGGAGGTTCAAGGCTGATGCGGCACGGAACCTAGGATGTGTGCCAAGCATAGATGATGTCGTGCTCAGAGCCCGGGAAGATGTATGGATGTTGCCACTCAAATGCCTAGGCCAAAGACTGTCCTAAAACAAAGCCCCTTTTCTTTTTTCGCTGACACGTGGAAAATTGAATGCTGTATTTGTGAGGAGATGCTCACCCACCACGATTTTGTCCATCCGAGAAACGTAATAAACTATGGTAGTTACATTTTAGATAGATTAAGTTAGGGACAACGAAAAGCAATAGATAGAAAGTCGTCAGCTTGCGCTCTATTGTCAAAAGTACTAAGTAGAATCATTGGAGCTGCTACAAGGGATTGTAATGACATCTATCTATCATCAAATAATGTAGACGACCACATTAACAATATTATATACAATATATCCCAAGCAGAATTGAATTGTGTACAAAACAACTATTGAATAAAATAACGTATTCCAAAGTAGGTGTCAGTCTTCTTTAAAGTTCTTTTACAGCATCTTTGGATTGCTAGCCAACATGTTTCGTCTATTCACAGCAGTTTATGCATTTAGACTTCATCAGGGCAGTCTGAACAGCAAGCTAGTGGTGACACCAGTTACGTAAATAAACAAACTATGTTGTCTATAAGCTTAAAAACGTAGAAAAAAAAAAACGGTTGAGTCAACGAAGAAGTAACACCTTTATTAGTATTAATGAACGAGACCCACGTCAGGGCAAGTCCGATTTCCACATCAGTATTATTTCTGTTGTTGTGAATCACGATGGCAGAAATTTGGTTACCATACGTGTGTTTGGCTGGAAAATTGGGTACAGTATACCAAGGATGATGGTGTGTTAGCTTTTCCGGAAGGAGGATTATTTGTTTTGGCTATTCTGAGGAATTTAAGAGATAAAATGATGAAACTTTAACCGAGAACCAGACCAACTCAGTTTGAAGCATTAGTGGAGTGGGAAGATGAGATGCATCAAATGGAAAGTGAGAGGTTGAGTAGACATCTTAAAACGAGAGGTAGAGATTTGTTGGGAGAAACACATGAGTGTAGAATGTGAAGATGGAGGGATGGAAATATGTGCGATGGCATATATCCTGTCAGATTGGTTGAAGAGTATGAGGGACGAAAAAGTACTATTAAGAAAAAGAATACAGAATTGGCAAGTCAAAGCTATGGTGAAAGCGAATCAGAGGATGCTGTTTCAGAAAAAATATTAAATAGAAGACCACCCCCATATCAGCCAGTATCTTTATGGACTACCCCAAATGCCCCAATGACAGAAGAAAGAGTTGATGAATCACCAAGACAACCATCAAATTTTAGAGATTTTTCTGAAAGAGTAGAAACAAGATATGTCCCGAGTACACCAATAGAAGCTAGAAGCTAAAAATAGATATGGAGGAATTAATAATTGGAATAATTGGGACAGATTAAAAACTTATCAGGATGATTAGCTCATGTTTTTATGTAAAAGTATAACATGGAGAGCAAAGACCATGTATGATCAATTGGAAGAAGTGGCAAGTGAAAATGGAATAGATTTTTCCAAAATAAAGTCACTACAGAAATCTTATCTAGTAGATTTTGCAGAAAGAGACATTGAGAATATGATCACTGCAGGAAGTCAAGTTCAGATAAAAGATTTCATAGTGTTGTTGCGCAAATGGGGTGATGTAGGCAAATGGAGGGTCAAGTGGGCAAAGAAGAAAATAGTGATAAGTCTACTTTAGCTTTCCCAATTAGAGAAGGGAAAAGTGGCAACTGAATTCCCTACGAGAGAAATTCCTGGAGGAGGATATGTACATGTGCCCTGGAGCAGACAAGACATTGTCATTTACAAAGGATTTCCCCAGATTGAGAGAAAAGCCAGTAGAATGGTACCGGCAGGTTGACAGATTTGTAAAAGTGTCAAAGGTACTGTGGATTGATTTGGATGGATTGTTTGACATAGTAGTGCCGACCGATTTATGGACCGAATGTAAAATATCTGCGGATTGGCCAAGGGAAGAGTATCCCAGAGATGAGAAAACAGGAGCCCCATCACCAGATGTGATGAGGAAATATGAGCAAGTGATAGTATGGTTGAGAAACAAAATACCTCCGAAAGAAACTGATTGGGTGAAGATAGACAGAACACAGGAGCCGAAAGAAACCGTTCATTCATTTTACGAAAGGTTGTTGTTAGTTTTCAAACAGTACAGTGGGTATGAGGAGTTAAATGAGAAAGATATGAGTAATTTTGTATATAGATTTGTATATGGATTGAGACCAGAAATCAGACAAGATTAGACCTAGCATGATGGATTGGCAGTCTAGTTCAGTAGATAAGGTTCTGAGACAAGCAAAATATTTGTAGTGAAGAGATTGATGCAAAATAAAAGAAGCTGAAAGAGAAAGCCATGTGGCACAAGTAAAGGTAGTTGAACAACATGTAGCACAATTGGAGAAAAAAAATGTAGGAAATCAAGGTGGGTTTAAAGGAAAACCTAAATTAGTGGGGAATATTGATGAATTGAAAAAGAAAATGCCATGTTTCAACTGCGGCCAGATAGGGCATTGGAAACGAGAGTGTAAATGTCCACCTAGAGTTAATGGGGAAAATACATCATTGAATCCGCAGGTGCAGTTTGAGGTAAATCAGCAGCAACCACAGCAACAGTAGATAGCAAATCAGCAAAGTCAGGTGCCGCAACCGCCACGGCCATACAGTGGGAATCAGCAGAGATACTGTGCGTGTTCTCAATATTGGTTGCAAGAAGAGAATGGCAGTGAGCCGGATAAAAATTTCTGACTGTGCCTGAGGAAGGAGTGTGTGCTTGGAGCCACTCTTGAGGTAGATCAGTCAGGTCCATTTGTGAGTTGAAAGGTGAATTATGTAGAAATAACTTTTCTAGTGGACACTGGTGCTACCCGTTCTACTGTTAGGTCAGTGGAAATTCAAAATCTTCCTCTCTCGGGTGAGACAATCCAGGTTGTAGGTGTAGCTAACAGACAGATAAATACTCCTTTGGCAAAACCAGTTGAAATAGAGATTGGGACATACAAAGATATGCATCGGTTTGTAGTGTGTGACAGCAGTCCTGTTAATTTGTTAGGCAGGGATATATTGTGTAAAATGAACTGTGCCATATACTGTTCACCAGATGGCATAGAATTGCAGACTCCATATGAAGATAGGTTGTACAAATTAACAATGCTCATGATTGAGGCAGAACAGGACAAACTGTTTCCTGTTTTTGATAAAGAGAAAATTCCTGTTGAATTGAAAGAGGCTGTAAAAGAAAGTGTGGGATTTCACTGGAAAATATATAGGTTTGATGAAGGGAGTTGATCCTGTAAAAATGTCTGTAAAAGAAGGTGCAAATTATCAGAATATACCCCAGTATAAAATGACTGCAGAGGTAATGAAGGAATTACTCCAGTAATCGATAAGATGATTGAGCAGGGAATTTTGCGAGAAATTGAGAGCAGTCCTTGTAATTCACCAATTATGGGATTGAAAAAGCCAAACGGAACATTCAGAATTGTGCAGGACCTGAGAAAAGTTAATAAAATGGTTTTCCCATGTTGCCCAATCATTCCGAATCCAGCAGTGATTCTGTACCAAATACCACATGATGCAGAGTGGTATACTGTGATTGATCTATGCAATGCGTTCTTTACTGTTCCGTTGCATCCAGAAAGTCAACCAATTTTTGCGTTTAGTTTCCAAAATCGTATCCTAGCATGGTGTAGAATTCCGCAAGGGTACACTGAGAGTCCATCAATTTTCAATCAGCTGCTAAAGAAATCGTTGGAAAATTTGAGCATGCCTGGAGAATCTGTGTTAGTGCAGTATATTGATGATCTTTTAGTTGCCTCGAAAACAAAAGATGCCTGTGTGACTGACACTGTGGCATTATTGAATCATTTGGCTGAGGAGGGACATAAAGTGTCTCCATCAAAATTGCAGTTTTGCCAGAAAAAAGTACAGTATTTAGGTCACAAGATTGCTAAAGGGATCAGAGAAGTCACGATTGAGAGAATTAAAATGATACAAGGAATGCAGCCCCCTAAAACTCAAAGACATGTAAGAATATACCTAGGAATGGTAGGATACTGCAGACCGTGGATAAGTGGATTTTCATTGATTGCAAAACCATTGCGGAGATTGACAAAAGCAGATATCGGAGATCCTATTGTACTGACCAAAACAGATAGAAGCATTCGAACAGCTTAAAACTAAATTGTGTGAAGCACCAGCTTTGGGAATACCTGATTATGAAAAAGAATTTGAACTGTACTGCAGTGAGCGAGAGGGATGTGCTCTGTCAGTATTAATTCAGAGGCATGGAAGAATTAGAAAACCAATTGCGTATTTCTCAGCTGTTTTGGACCCTGTTGCAAAGACTTTGCCAGGTTGTCTGAAAGCAGTAGCAGCAACCAGTGTAAGTCTGGAGCACTGTGAAGGATTTGTGATGGGATTTGAGCAGACACAATATATGACTAACAGCAGAATGACACGTTATGAGAAAATAATTCTAGGAGCTGAGAATGTGACAATTGCAAGATGTGTGAATGTTAACCCATCAACACTGCTACCTGATACGGTTGAGGCAGAAGTGAAAGGAGAGCTAGATCACAAGTGTTTGGATGTTCTGGAATATTGCACAAAGCCTCATCCAGATATAAAAGATGAACCTTTGCTTGAATCAGATTTTGTCAGGTTCGTGGATGGATCATGCTTGAGAACAGAGAGTGGTGTTCTAAGTGCTGCATATGCTGTTTGTACAGTGGCAGAAGTATTGGAAACATCTTGTCTGAAAGGAGTTCATTCTGCTCAAATAGCGGAGTTGATTGCTTTGATACTAGTATGTGAGTTGGTGAAAGTAACCATAGTGACCGATAGTCAATATGGTTATGGAGTTGGTTATGATTATGGACAACTTTGATCCCAAAGAGGTTATTTGACCTCTGCTGGGAACACCCATTCGGAATGCTGAGTTTGTGAAAACATTAATTGATGTGATGCAGCTGCCTGAAAAATTAGCTGTGGTAAAATGTGCAGCCCACAAGAAAGGTGAAGATTATATCACCAGAGGAAACAGTTATGCTGATGCAATTACAAAGCATTGTGCTAAAAACCAAATTTCAATCAATCAGGAGAAAACTGAAGAATATGTTCCAAGTCCTTTAATGCTAACTACTGTAGTAGAAACTTGGCAGGAAGTGAAGCAGATGCAGGAAGAGGCAGGAACAGAGGAAAAAGATATTTGGTTAAAATTAGGTTGCAGACAGAGGAAGATGAAATCTGGGTTTACAAAGATGAAAGACCAGTAATGCCTAATATCATGATTTCAGATATGACCCGAATGTACCATGGTCAAGCACATATTGGCAGAGACGCCATGATTCATCTCTTTTGGCAGACTTGGTATAATCCAAAATTCAGAATGATTGCTGAAAGTTTGTGTCAAAGATGCTTGGTCTGCCAGCAATTTAATGCAAACAGAAAAACGGTTGTAAGCTTGGGAACCATAGGACGGGAGGGCGGCCAATTTACAAGAGTTCAGATGGATTTTATTGAATTACCTCCATGTAACAGACTTAGATATGTTCTTGTGATAATCGGTTTGTTCTCTCGATGGGTAGAAGCTTTCCCCACGAGAAGAAATGATGGAATAACTGATGCTAAACTGTTCTTACGTGAGATAATACCACCTTTCGGGTTCCCGGTCACGATTGAATTGGACAGAGGCCCGCATTTCCAAAATGATTTACTACAGATTTGTGAAGCTCTAGACATTCACCAGAGACCACATTGTGCATATAGACCCGAGGCTTCTGGAGTTGTTGAACAGTTAAATGGAATCATTAAAAACAGAATTGCTAAAATGTGTTTGGCAACAGGAATGAAGGGGCCTGACACCTTGCCATTTGTGTTTATGACATCAAGAAGCATACCTGACAGAAAAACTGGATTAAGCCCTCACGAAATCCTAAAGGGTAGAGTGATGAGGCAGGCTTTTATACCAGTTAATAGGTTGCTAGCTATAAATGATGACATCATACTGGATTACTGCAAAAACCTGTCTGATGTGTTAACTTCTGTGCTCCACCAGGTGGGAACTGAGTCAAATCCCAAAGAGAAAACTCCAGCTCATGATCTAGTCCCTGGGGACTGGGTAAGAGTGAAAGTTCATCGCAGAAGAAATTGTTTGGTACCAAGGTGGCAAAGACCACGCCAGGTGATCTTGATCAGCAATACTGCAGTTAAATGTGCTGGATTAAAGAGGTGGGTTCATGCTAGTCACACCACCCGTGTGCCTGAACCTGAATACCCATACGACGGTGAAAGTACAACTGACTCTGAAGGTGAACCAGAAAAGGATCCAGATACTGACGATCGACAAGAACGTCGACATCTGGAAGTATCAGAAGCCAGTTCTGTGTCTGAAGGTGAAAGGGAGATTATTGAAATATCAGATTCAGAAGATCAACTTGAAGATCGAGAATCGGTAAAAGCAAGCACCAGTAAAGACGCAAAAGAAATTAGAGAAATCTGTAGAAAAGGAGAAAGCTGAAACGCAAACTGAAAACTCTGGAAGTAGGAACGGAAATCCTGAAACTGGGGAAGAGGACGTAACTCACGACAAGGATGAGATTCCAAGTACCAGTTATGAAAGAGTTCCTGACAGTGACAGTAGAGAAAACTAAGACTGATGAAGACAAAGACATTGTGAAAATCATAATAAATGATACAGTAGAGGATACCGAAAGTGAAACTGATGACAGTGCAGATGAGACTCCATTAAGAAAAAGCACAAGAGAAAGAGCTTGGAGAGTGGAACATAACACTGTAGAACAAAAGACTAAGAAAGTCTGCAAAGGAGATAATTGGCCTAAAGGAGCACGAGGATTGAAATTTAAAATAGTGAATACCACAAAGGGACAAAAAGAGCAAGTGACAGAAAGAGACACTGGGCAAAAAAAATAGACAATTCAAAGGCCAAAAAGAGTAAGACGTCCAAACCAGAGGTACAAGTCACCTGAGTGGACCTATATCGTTCTTCCACCTATTGTTGAAGTCAATAGTAGTCAAGAAAATGTGTACGACCCAAAGCCAATTGGGAAAAGGTGAGTAAAGAAGTCAATTAAGAAATGAAGTTAGGTGCTCAAAGTATATGAAGTAAAAAGTCCTGTGAGACGGTTTTTGTAAATTTAGAAGAGGTCGGAGCTGACACAAGGTCGAAGAAAACTTGTTAGGGTTCGGTGTGAGTTGAGAAATTATAGGTGACACAAGGTCGAAGAAACAGTGTTAGAGAAGATGGCAATGAACAATCACAAGACGAAATGTTCTATTTTTAGAAAATGGTGCAAGTGTTGTTCTATATGCATGGGGTTATGGACTATATTATGGATAATTTTAGCTATTGCGATTCCTTTCCAAACTCATTTAACAAAATTGAAACCGAATGAGAGTACCAGTAAGCTAAATGAGAAAGAAAATGTACATGAGACACGTGTATAAGCCTGAGTTGCATCAAGACAAGTCAATTAGTGACTTCACTAAGAATACTTTCAAAATTATTGCTTGAGTACATTAAAACTATGAATGTTGAGGACTGTTATGTCTGTGTAAAGTTGCCAGCATCAGTGTCCGAAGGGGTGACCTATCACACCCTTCCTCTTACTTATGGAGTTACCTGTAGTGTAATCTCAAGTTTGTTTTATAAGACTGGTAAATTGGAGTATCAATATTCTAATGTGGATGAGATATTTGCAAAGTTAAAGATTGATGCCAACCTAAACAAAAGGAGACATGCAGAAGTGATGGGAGAATATTTTATAGAAGTAGATGAACTAACCCACGAGTATGCATTTAATAATAATTTGACCTGTAAAACGAGAATTGAAGAGAAGACATTTCTAAATATGGTTGAGGAAAGAAGAATTGCTTATAAAAGAAAAGATGAAACATACAAAGTCAAAATGTTATACATTTGATGATGAGAATATTGAAGATAAAAATGTGAACGTGGCATTAAATATAGATGCACCAATGTTGGGGAAATTATGTATCAGAAGAGATAATTCAATGTATGACAATTATTTTGTGGGAGCAAGTCAATGTGAAGACACCTATAGAATTTTAGGAGGTTGGGGATTTAAAGGGGGAAATGATCCTGTTTTCCCTGGAATTTATTTCATATGTGGGAATAAAGCGTATTATAGGCTGCCTGACCATTGGTATGGGACATGTTATTTTGGTTTGGTCTTTCCTAAAATTTTTCTTGTAGATAGACTTACTAATTTAAAGCATGAAATTGGTAAAGTTTTAAGTAGAAAAAGGAGAGACTGTGTTAGAAATAATAGGCGATGTATTTGGAGCACTGATACCAGCAGTGGGAATTTCGTTCAATGCAAATCGAATCAGAAAATTGTCCACAATTGTTGATAAATTGTCAACAGATACAGCAGGAGGATTCCTGATGGTAGTCACTGAAATGGTTGCTATGAGAGCTATGGTTATGCAAAACTGACTTGCCCTTGATATAATTTCAGCAAAAGAGGGAGGAGTCTGTGGAATTTTGAAAGTTCAACATTGTTGTACTTATATTCCAGACAAAAGTCAGAACATTGAGAAGTATATTATAAATATTAGATTTGCATAAGGAAATTGAACCACTGGAGGTTGAAGGTGTCCTTGATAGGATGGGTAAACGTTTCTCAGCAATTAAACATTGGTTTCAAGAAATAGGTAGTTCAAGATACTAATTCCAAAAACAGTTAGTGATAGTGATCTTTATAAGGTTATGCTGTATATACAAAGGTAGAAGAGATTTCAGAAACGTGAAGAAGAAAAGAAATCAAGAAAGATTGGCAAGGACAAGAGAAAAGAATGATAGAAATGGAAGAAATTAAAGATAAGGTTTTCAAAGATTCAAGAGAAAAAGAGACAAAATTATAGATGACGAAAATAAGTTGACTAATTGGGAAACATTAGTAAGGTGGGAGGTAAACAGAACGGGTTCAAATTCATAATTTAAAATAAATCTATTTGTTTCTATGATAGTTCTAAAAGTGGCCTCTGAGGCCTATGAGAAAGATGGCTGCTCGGGTAAACTGTCAGCTAGAGCTGGACTGCGCAGGCGCGCCAAAACCTGCAAGTCAGAGTGAACTGCCTGTGCTCGAGGAGGTTCAAGGCTGATGCGGCCCGGAACCTAGGATGGGTGCCAAGCATAGATGATGTCATTCTCAGAGCCTGGGAAGATGTATGGATGTTGCCACTCAATAAATGCCTAGGCCAAAGACTGTCCTAAAACAAAGCCCCTTTTCTTTTTTCGCTGACTCGTTGAGAAATGAATGCTGTAATGGTGAGGAGATGCTCACCCACCCCAATTTTGTCCAATCAGAGACGTAATAAATGATGGTAGTTACATTTTAGATAGATTAAGTTAGGGATTTAGAGTATAAAAACCCCTGGTTTTGTCTAGTCTGGGTCGCTTTTTCCATTTCCATCGGAGATGCTGCCTGATTGCTGACCGATTCCTAGATGTAAGAACTTTAACGATTTCTTTACTTGTTTGCTTTGCAGGATTGGAGGATAAGATGAGCGTGTTAGTTAGGGATGTTAGGAGAAAATGATTTTGGAACTATCTATTCTTTGCTAATTTTTAACTGTTTTCTAAAATAAAGCGATTTTTCCTTGAGCTCAATAAAATGATCATTTGAAATAAAGTTCAAGTTTTACTGAATAAAGATTTACTAATGCATAAAATGTCAGACATGATAAGGTTTTGATTAGAAGAAAAATTAAATAAACAAAGAACTAAGAGCTGGTCTTTGAATTCTTCCTACGTCTAATTTTCATTCTAACAGATCCATTGCCACTAGGGTGGTGTGTCTGAATAATTTGATTCATGGTTAAATGTTAATTCTGCAGGTGTGAATAATGTATAGTTAAATCGGTTTAGACGCTCCACCAAAATGCTACAGCGTTTCTCCAGTATGATTCACCAGAGCCTTGAAGCCTAGTGTAAGTGAATAGTGTAAGTGAACGGGGTAAATGCACAGTGTTATGGGCCCCACTGGTGCAGGTTTTTTGTGTTTAAAGGTTTCGGTAAATGGTGAGTATTGATTTAGAAATGATTTCTGGAGCCGCGCTGGAGCACTATCATAAAGCTGGATCATGTGACCATCCTGTACAACAGCCGCTGCAACTGTTGACGAGGTCACAAAATGTGTCCCTGTCGGAAACCCCAAAAGAAGACTGGTGACCAGGTCCAAAGAGCGATCAACAAGCGATAAACAATGAGGGGACACATGATTAAATAACAATGTTATCGGCACCACCTTTAAAATCAGAACATATAGATAATGAAAATCTATTGTGACTGGTGATGCAAAAGATTCAGAATTATCAGAATGGGAGTGGGTTCCTGCGAATGAAATATCAACTGATAAATTAGACGATTAATCAGCATAGACTATGCCAGAAATTACACAGCGATATAAATTGGCAAAATTCAAACACCACATGGGAGTATACGCGAGGCCATCATGGACTGGTATTTGGATAGTGCTATTATCATTCCTGAGCTGGCTCGTCGGAGTGTTATGTTTTGGAAGAATGGTGCATGATGAATACATTCCAGAGCTTGAAGGATCATTTGTAGCAGCACGGAAGCTCATACTATATGGCACTTGTAATATGGTTGACGAGATACCAGTTACATGGAGTGGGCAGTGAGTACGCAGAGAGAAGGTAGCATGCTATATTTTGCACCTCTGAGCATGAGGTCAGTGATCAGTGCCAGGTCTGATGGGAGCCAGAGTCCAGGGGACACTACTGAGACATCGGGGTAAAAGCGACAGAAAGGTAAGAAGAGAGCCTGAGACCCAGGCCCACACTTGCCCTCAGCAGAGCTGAGCCATGGATGAAGACCCGGCAAACACCTGGTGTATCACTTGAGTTGTACTACCGCAGCATTTAGACAGTAGTGCTCACTCCCTCTATGTGGGGCACTGATGCATTTGCCTTTATGGACAGCAAGCTACACAATGTAAGCGTGTAGTTGGAAGGGTGTTGTTGCATAAGTAGCTGACCAGTTCAAAGCTGGAGACAAGACACTCAAGAATTCCAGCACCCCAGCAGTCCTCACATCCTGCACTTCACCCCAATGAGCCTGGTGGAGGCCGGGCCAGGGCAGAGCTAGGCTGGTCGTGCCCTGCTGACGGAAGGAATGAATCAACAGGACAAGTCCTGCCCTCGACCTCGCTCCATAACTATCCAGGGCTCCAGGGAACCCAAAACGAATTCAGATGGATGATGGGGGCATCAGGGAGGAAGAGGGGGTTGTGGTGGGGGTGTGTGAGAGGAACCATCAATACGAGGTGATGTCAGAGAGGCAAGAAGAACAGGATTTGATGTCTAACAAATAACGCATAGAATTCCATAAGGATTTTTTTTAGAAGAAATGTTTATTCTTAGTCAACACAGTAAACTGGCCAATACGTCTTTGATGACAAAGTTGCATCATCAAGGCCTCTTAACAGTACCTACTTAGTGAGATACAATGATAAATAAATACACATGAAATGTCAAAACTGTGACCATAACCAGATTAGAAGAGAATCAAAAAGGTGACAGAAATAAAATGAAAAAATACATGTGCCATTAGAATCTCAAATGAACACATCTTTCAGTTACATACTCTACTTCCTTAGAGAAGTGTGCACAAGATACTCTGTAGATAGAAGTGTAAACATCACCCTGTAGACAGAAGTGTAAACATCATCTTGGTGCTCAGACCAACTATCCAGTATCCTGTGAAGACGGAGGAAAGGGGAAAGGAAAACAGAGCAGGTGACTATGTCCACAATAGTGAACCTTCACCAGTGTCTGAGGCAAAGACTTAACTGGCTTTGAGGCAAAGGCAGAAAACAGGGAGGTGGGAGGATAAGGCCCTCAGTCTGGTACCCAGAGCCCCCTGCTGGAATAGAGGACAGGAGCAATGGAGTGGAGGAAAGATGATGGCAGCGAGAGGAAGAGAATGAGACACAAGGATAGATAGAGAGAATGAGCGATGACCAGAGGTACCGCACCAGTGATGGATGATGAAGAAAGGATGGGAAATGTGTCAACACGGAGCAAAGAGGGGAAGAGAAAGGAAAGTCATCACATGATAGATAAAGGCAGTCACAGGACAGGGCAGTTCAATGGTAGCGACAGGAGGGAGAGAAGAAAGTGGTAGGAGAAAGAAATGGGAGAGAGAGAGAAGGGATGTGATGGGAAAACGATGGCAGTAAAGAAAGGAGAAGATCGGGAGTAACAAGGGAATGTAAACTTCTCTTCAGCTTCCCTGTGCATGGCAGCATCACTTTAATCACAGTATTCTGGTTATGATGAGGAGGAGGAGGCTGAGCCCCTCTTCACAAGCCTCACTCTGCACTGCAGTTTGACATTCAATCGTTGGCTCTTGTGATCGTGCACGCTTTTGCACAAGCCTCACTCCACACTACGACATTCGATCACTGACTCCTGTGATGATGGTGCACAGATCCCAACAATTTGCCCTCTTGCTATAAGAAGTAAAAGGGTGTGGTGCTAATAGAAAAGATGTCTACCAGTCTCCCTCCACTGTAGTGAAGGTGGAGGCCTGTGGCAGTAAAGAGGGCATACAAGATCATACCTCTCCATGCTCATCTATATCTGAATGAGCTCTGTCCAGAGCCCTCCTGTGTGTCGGAAGAGAGGGGCAAAGATTGCACAAGGTCACATCCCTCAACGCACATCTGGTCCTGAATAGGTTTTGTAGAAAACCCTATTGTCCACATCAAATACACCTGGGCATTTCACGAGGATGCCTCAGGCTAAACCATCATTTACTTATCAGAAACCTGGAATGAAGCGCGACAGTGATTTATGCCTTGCAGCTCTGACCTGTGTCCAACATCTCATCTGCTTGTCGTCTTCGGTCTAGATCTTATAATCAGACTTGGAGCTCTTGTCTGCCTTGGAAGCTCCCGCCATCTCAGTTTATTGCTTATTTTGCCTCATTTCAGGAGGGGGTGAAGTTAGAGGGTCAGCAACGCTGAGAAGGGTTGCAGCCTTTTACATGGAAAGACATCAGCGATATGTTCATATTTTAAAGATCACAAAAGGGCTTTTGGAGAATTTGCTCTTTTTTGAACCAGCAGAAGATTGCCAACTGTACCACCTACACCAACCTTACCCACGCTTATGGCCAGAAACAGCCTCACGTCTGAAGACTGTGGGTGGGTATGATGAATGGCGGGGGCTGCAGCCCCTACGTCTGCCTCTGCTCTGCTGCGGAGTGTTGGGTGTTGATAGGAGGGTATCTTGAACACTACATCTCACACCAGCCTCACCTCAGCCCTTCCCCAGAGGTGGAAGTATGGGAAGAGCCGCTCTGTGAAGAGGGCCTGCGGGAATATGTAGAGAAGCTCCCAGGAGTCAGCATTGTACAGGGACAGCCGTCCCCCCTCATAGTCCAGATACACCCCCAGCTTCTGGGGCTTCTCACGCGGGGACAGAGAGGTCGGAGGGGAGGTGAGAGCCTTGTGGTGACCCTTCCACCACTGCACAGCCCAGACTCCCTCCTCAGGTGACCATGTGAAGTATTCCTTTCTCTTCACAGACTCCGCTGCGACCCCCAAAATCCATGCTTCCCCCTCGTGCAGCAGCTGCACCTCCCAGTAATGTCCGCCGGAGGTGAACCCCTTGCTCCCCAGCGCACAGCACCAGAAGGTGAATCTCTTGGGGGTGTTCGACAGGGTCTGTGTTGTGCCTTTGCCTCTCACACGTCTCCCTCCCTCAGACAGGCGGAGCCGAGGATGAGCTGTGTCAGGATCCAGAGTCACCATCACTGCAAAGAAGAGATTCATAATTAGAGAATTAATGACACAAATACAGGCTGTAATTACTACATTGTTTTTATAGGATTAATCTAAACCACACCTGGAAGGAGCACACTGTGCTAAAGAGTGCACATCACAAGACTGCTCCCTACACAAATGTGTGCATTCATTTAGAGCACACTACACCAAAGAGCACACTGCACTACATAGACCGGACATTCTACTACACACTACCATGTACCATGTGGTATACTACATTATAACCACACTATCACATATGAAGCATGCTACAGCACATTATCACAGATGATTAATACTACACAGCACTAGCATACCTGACACTACTCAACACCACACTACACTACCACACAAAGCATGCAACACTTCCCCAAACTACCGCACATGACACTATACCATGTTACAACACATGATACACTATAGCTGAGTGCCATACATGGAGCATGCTACACTACTCCACATTACCACACAACGCATACTTTACTGCATTACACAATACATGGACCAAAGTACACTACACCACTATCATAAATGGGACATACTACATTACAACACACTACCACATACAACATATAACAACATATACTACACCACAATACCACATATGAAGCATGCTACACTACTCCACATAACCACACGATGCACACTACACTACACCACACTACCAGACAGGACTCATGATACCCTACATCACAGCAACAGACATGACGCATGATGCCCTACACCACACTACCAACACGAAGTATACTACACCATACATGACATATTCTACATTATTCCACATATTTGGGCAGCACACAGCTGTAGACAAAACACTGTACTACATTGCACTATATGGTCCATTCTATTAGACAATGAATATTATGGGGCAACATTTTCGTCCCAACCCAAAGGCACAGCTAGCTGCATTCTTATTGCTTTCACGTTTGACGATGTGTTCCAATTTTATTCTGTGTAATCATTCACTTATTCCATCTCATCTTGTTCATCTGTTAAGTTTCTACGTGCACAGAATCAAGCAGATTATCCATCCGGACCACTATTCAAAAACAAGTACTGACGCTTTTGTTCGCCATATTGCAGCATTTATTGAGACCCAATGCATTTCGGGCCGCTGGGGCCCTTCGTCAGGGGTTCAGAGAGATCCCCTTCCTCAAAAGCTAGCCGAAGAATGATTAATCGAAAATAGGTGTGCATTCCCTACCCTAAGATGTCCATTCTATTATACAACACACTGTACTAGCTAGAGGAATGGTAGACCGTACTAAGCAGTGCACTGTCCTAACTTTCACAGTGGATTAGACCGTTTACTGTCCGGGGATGTACACTGTACTAGAAAGCTCTATACTAGCCTAGACAGCACACTGCACTATAGAGCACACAACCGTAGGTAGCACATTACTTTAGCACAATACACTAGAGAGGATCCTAAGCTGTAAAGCATACTGCAATACTAATTCCACTTTACTACAACACACACTATACAGCATATTACACCAGACACAACATAGTAACAGACTGCACATTGCTCGAGACAGTGCACTGCACAAACCACCTACCGTATTAGGCCAAACGGAGCTAGCACAATCCGTTAGATAGTACTGTATACACTACACTTGAAAGAACCCTGTACTAAATACTAAACAGCACTAGATAGCGCACTATACTAGAACACACAAACTGTATTCAAATGAACCAGAGGTTTAAACGGGCTGTTACTGTCATGCACTGTGTACCTGCACTACTTTAATGTGAAAGGAAGAACACCAGCACTACTTTAATGTGAAAGGAAGAGCACTAGCACTACTTTAATGTGAAAGGAAGAGCACAAGCACTTGATTCCTGTGAACAGAAGAGCACCAGGCATTTTTTAGTATGGAGGGAAGAGCACCAGCATTTCTATAATGTGAAAGGAAGAGCACCAGCACTACTTTAATGTGAAAGGAAGAGCACCAGCACTACTTTAATGTGAAAGGAAGAGCACCAGCACTACTTTAATGTGAAAGGAAGAGCACCAGCACTACTTTAATGTGAAAGGACGAGCACTAGCACTTGTTTCCTGTGAAAGGACGAGCACTAGCACTTGTTTCCTGTGAAAGGACGAGCACTAGCACTTCTATAAAGTCAAAGAATAGCACCAGCACTTTTGTAATGTGATGAGGATGATCATGGATACTTCTGAGATGATTGCATTATTTATAATGGGAGAGCAGACAGGCACTCAAGGATAGTACGTAACTACAGTTTAATTTTTACATTTAAAGAACCGGGCACGCGCTTCTTTAAAAAGCGCACTATATGACATGGCACACTGTATTAGACAGCAGACTGCACTAAAAAGCACAGTGCACTATGCTGCGTAATACACCAAGCAGTACACATCGCAAGAGAACACTGCACTAGTGCCAACGCTGTACTCAGTATCACCACAAACTCAACAGAACACTTTAGACATTAACCTGTCGTACACAGTAGAGTGATATTACAAAACACATTGCACTAGACTCTGCACCATACTGCATGGCAAACTGCACCAGAGAGAACTGTAATTGAGGGCAGACAATATAATTAAGCACACTGCATTAGTCAGTGCTTTACAAGACATCACTTTGCACTAGACAACACATCACCTATTTGGTACATTGTACTAAACCAAATATTGTAATCGACACAATACTGCACTAGATAGTGCACAGTACTAGCGGTCACACAACCTTAGGGAGCACACTGCACTAGATGGTGCAGTGTAACAGAAAGCAACTAGAAGGTACATTGAACTAGTAAGTACATTCTAATAGCCAGCTCACTACTAAATTACATGCTGCCCTAAATAGCACTATGCACGAGAGCACCCTGTACCTGGAAGTACACTTTGCAAAAGACACAATTCCTTCGCTAGACACAGTGCACTGCACTTGACAGTGTACGACACCAGTGACCCTACAGTACTTTATGGTATAGTGTAGTAGGTAGGGAGCACACAGTACTAGATTGCAGTCTATATGCTCTAGAATCCACAGTGCATTAGTCCTCACACTGCACTAGCCATAATACTGTACTAGGCGAAACACTGTTCTAGCCGATACATTGTACAGTACAGCAGACTGTATTGAACTGCATACAGCACTAGGCAGCAAACTATACGTAATAGCCCCACTGTAATGGATGGTACAGTAAACCAGACAGCACAGCTCACTAGCCAGAAGACTGTACTAGACAGTACACTGTGGCCCACATGCAAGCTAATTTGCAACCAGAAACATTGCGAATGGGTAAAAAATGCTGTTTCCCATCGCAAAATAGCTAGTTCTGATGCATGAAGCAAATTCGCACAAAACATTTTTCACAATTTTAGCGCTTCATAAAATACAGAATCGGTAATACAGATTCTGTATTTTAGGAAGCTGTTAGACTTGGCACCTTGGCGTGAGTCTTCCTTCCACTTTTTGCTGATGTGCCTCATGTGTTTTGCTGGTGTTAGCTGCTCAGGGCACGGTGCCACTGATAATCAGTGCCACAGTGCAAGTGCTCCATATGAAAAGTGTAAACATTGATTGGTGTCCATGCTTGGCTTATTTGGTTTACTGTCAGTCCCCAGTAAAGTGCACAGGAGTGCCAGGTCTTGTAAATACAAATGCTGCTGGTGGGCGTGCAGCACTGGTTGTGCCACCCAGAGAAGCGGCCTAGTCAAATGTGTCTAGGGTCTGCCATTGCAGAACCTGCGCGCAGTCTGGTACTGTCATGCTGACTGGGCAAGTGCACCCACTTGCCAGCCCCTAAACCTTCCCTTTACTTCATGTGAGTCACCCCCAAGGTAGGCCCAAGGGCAGGGTGCATTGTAAGCATAAGGTAGGCAAGCCCGGATGTGTGTGGCCTGTCCTAATAGTGAATTACAGGCATTTTCCTTTTTCACTATTGTAAGGCTACCTGGTCTCATAGGCTGGAATGGGCTGCTGGAATTATTACACTCTGTAATCCCAGCAGGCTCAGGGAACATGGTAGAACGTCAAGTTTAGTATGCCTGAACTCAGAATAATAAAATACTTCTTTAAGTAAAGTTTGTTTTAATACCCTGTGTTTGCAAATGCTACTTTTAGAAAGTTAGCATTTGATTGCCTGACCATTTCAGCCCGCCTCTGCTAGGATGTGTGATTGCTGTCTGGTTTCTGTGAGTGACGGGGCTGGGGGATTCCAGGAGACTGGGCTGCCAGGTGGTAAATAGAGAGATTACACCAGGATGGGTGGGAGGAGTGCCCCTTGACTCTGAATAGGGCTGTGCTCTGCCACCACAATGCTGGCTCCACCTCCTGCGGAGGTGGAGCCAGCATGGTCTGTCTGATGTCTCTGCCCTGCTCACTGAAAGAAGCCAGTCATCAAAACAAAATGCTCCAAAACTGGGCTGAACCAGGCTCAGGCCCCTTGGCCTGCAAGAACAAAGGCTTTTCAGTATAAATGTAGGAGCCCTGCTCCTAAGAAACTAGATCCTGTTTACGCCAGGAAGAAACTCTGCCCGAAGAGAAGGACCTGGGAAATCTGGATGAAGGACTACTGTCTCTAGCCTGAGAGACTGGCCTGTGGTGGGTGCCTTGCTGCAAGAAGGAGAGAAGACAGACTGAGAAAGACTATTTCAACTTGTGCATTTTTGTGAACAATCTCTAAGGGCTTGCGTGTGAACCTGCCCACTGAACTGCGCCCCAGGAACATTGGGCGCTACCCCCCTGAAGGAAGAGCTGCTAGCTGTGCTGCTTGTCCCTGCAGCGCTGATCAAGGAAAGCAAAGTGTGCTGTGAATCTTCATCATGCACTCTGACAACCTGTGCCACCCTGTCCCGCCGAGCAACGCGACTCCTGCCAGGCTGCGCCGCAACTCGCACCATAAGGACCAGCCCCCCTGGCACGAACACCGCGACTGTGGCCAAAAACGAGCCGTAGCTCGCAACGTAAGGAGGGACCCGTCCAGTCCAAGCACTGCGATCTTCAGACCCCGAGCAGTAGCTCGCAAAGTGAAGACAGGCTCCGCCCTGCGTTCACTTTCCCCCTGATCGACGTGCTGCTGAAGCGCCCCGCTGCTGTTGAGTGAACAGCTGTGTCGCCTACTGCAGCTGTGTAGGTCTCGTACCTGTGGATCGTACCACCGCTGTCAGCCGCTCCCCCTCCAGGGTCGATGTGTATGCTTCATCGAGAGCCGGCCCCCACAACTCATCGCTAACCCGAGCGCACCGTGACTAACCAGCCCTCGAGCCGTAGCTCGCATCGCACTGGGGAGGCACCGCAACATGGGACGTCTGATCTCCGCACCGTCCGCCTCGAACTCCCAAAGACCAAAGGTACTGTGTACGTGTCGTGCGCCTCGGACTAGAGAGTCCACGAGGCGCTTGAATGAGGCCCATTTTGTTTGTGATCATCCTACGAGTCGTCAGAGCCTACGACTCGCACCAGCCTTGTGTCCACAGTCCCCCTGTGATCGCCCCGTGCTGTGACCGAGAGGCACGTACCAATTTCGCAAGCCTTTGTGTCCCGTCAACGAGGTACGTCGCACAGGAGTGCTACGACCCATACCCTCATGTAAATCCGGCAGCGCCATATGCGTCAGACCGCGAGGCGCGTGCAACTTGGCAAGGCCTTCGGGATCGCAACGCACAGGAGCGTTACAACCAGTCCAGTGGCAGTTCAGGCTGGACTGTTCCCATGAGACACAGGGTCAAGGTTGATTTGCATATGGCCATGTCTGAACTGGGGTGGTGTGGAGTGCAAAAAAACAATGGATTTAGGCCCAGATCTCTATACTGTGGTGAATGTATGACATTGTTCTGCATTCGGTCCATCAACTGTTTTTGTATTTGTCACCCCGAGTGGGACGGGTATGCTCAGACATGAGTCCCATGCTCTCCACACCACTGAAGTCAAGCTATCCTGGCTGAAGACGGCTGATAGCCAGAAACCGGTCTTAGGATGCTTGATTCCGGTCCAGGGAAGATATGGCTTGGCAGTTCAGGCTGGACTGTTCCCATGAGGCACAGGGTCAAGGCTGAGTTGTATATGGCCATGTCTGCACTGGGGTGGTGTGGAGTGCAAAAAAACGATTGATTTAGGCGCAGATCTCTGTACTAGGGTGAATGTATGACCTTGTTCTGCATTCTGTCCATCAACTTTTTTTGCATTTGCCACCCAGAGTGGGACGGGTATGTTCAAACGTGAGTACCGTGCTCTCCACACCACTGGAGTCAAGCTATCCTGGCTGAAGATGGCTGATAGCCAGAAACCGATTTTAGGATGCTTGACCGGTTTCTGGTTTGGTTTGCATCAATTCCTGTTGTGTCGAGGGGAACCTGATGTGGTGGTGTATCCTCTGCAACATAGCATTTAGGAACTGTTAAAGCGTGATATGGCCCTTTGGGAGACCCCTCCAGCTGCTGCAATACTCCCTGGAAGGTCCATGAAGCTAGGAGATGCAGGGCACACAGGACCTGCACATGGGTGAGTATGGCAGGTGTCCTGCGGGTCTGCCGCTGCAGTATAGGGTCTAACTCCGCAATTAGATCTAAGATAGCTGCAGCATTCAGCTTATATTTATCATAGATCATCTCCTCAGTCTGCTCTAGCAATGTGACGCGCACTCTAAAGATTCTCTCCTGGATCCTCCTTCTCTGTGCTGTAGAGCGCTGCCATTATGGGTCATTGTAATGCATTCTGGGACTGTTTAAGTTGTTTGCCGAGGATTTGTCTGTTTTTGCTTATATGTAATTTTTACCACCTGATTTGGGCCCATATGCAGCAAGCTAATTTGCGACCGGAAATATTGTGAATCAGTAAAAAATGCTGTTTCCGATCGCAAAATAGCTAGTTCTGATGCATGAAGCAAATTCGCACAAAATAGTATTTTTCGCAATTTTAGCGCTTCATAAACTACAGAATTGGTAATACAGATTCTGTATTTTAGGAAGTGCAATTAAGAAATCGCAAAATGGGATGAATCAAGTTGTTGCAAATACACAACCAGCCACAAATAGCTATTTGCATTTCTTAAACTAGAAAAAAAAAATCAAATCAGGTGGTAAAAATGACAACTAAGCAAAAACAGGTGGAAATCATCAGCAAACAACTCAAACAGTCCCAGAATGCATCACTATGACCCACTATGGCAGCGCTCTACTTCGTGGCGAGGAGGTTCATCCAGGAGAGAATCTTTAGAGTGCGCGTCACATTGCTAGGGCAGACGGAGGAGATGAGCTATGATAAATATAAGCTGAATGCTGCAGCTATCTTAGATCTAATTGCTGAGTTAGACCCTATACTGCAGCGGCAGACCCGCAGGACACATGCCATACCCACCCATGTGCAGGTCCTGTGTGCCCTGCATCTACTAGCTTCATGTACCTTCCAGGGAGTAATTGCAACAGCTGGAGGCCACATTGCGCTTTTTTAACAGTTTCCTTCATGCCATGTAGCAGAGGATACACCACCACATCAGGTTCCCCACGACACCACAAGAATTGATGCAAACCAAATTAGAATGTTATTAGGTTGCACAGTTCCCACATGTTATTGGTTGTATCAATAGGACACATATACTCATTCACTGCAGGGGGACATATGGGTACATCTACTGCAACCGTAAATCTTACCATTCACTCAACATACAGGTAACATGCAACTCCAAAACACTAATCACTGACATAGTGGCAAGTTACCCTGGCAGTGCACATGACGCCTACATCTTCCGGCACAGTGGTATACAAGGACGTCTACTTGTGGGGGATTTTGGAGAAGGATATCTTCTGGATAAATCTATGTAATCCTGCATTTCAAAACAGTTCGCCATGGTGACACATAGCAGTGACTAATGTTTGTTGATCGCTCAGATCCTGTAGGTGATAGCGCATACCCTGTGAGGTCTTTTATACTCACCCCATACCTGAATCCTGCCACACAAAGGGAGCGACACGCCATGTGATAAAAAGGACATTTTGGGTACTAAAATCATGATTCAGCATCCTACACAAGACCGGTGGGGCATTACAGTATAGTCCGGAGAAATGCTGTAAGATTGTGGCAACGTGTGCTATGTTGCACAACATAGCCACTAATAGAGGCATACCATTGATGGACTGACAGCGAGCCGGAACAGGGCATACAGCAGACACAACCACCCCATGCAGCAGGCGGACCAAATGCAGCAGAGGGCAGACAAAGAAGAGCAGAAATCACCAGCATTACTTCTAAGGTGAATAAGCTCATGACAACACAGTATTTGCTGAAAGGTTTAATGTGTCAGTTGTGTGGTTGTGTCAATGCACACATACCATGTACAGACAATTACTTTCCATTGCCTTGGGACTACAACTACAGTGTGAATAAGTAACTCATATCTGGTAACCTCACCATATTGTTTGAATGTCCAAATGTCTAACTCTTCCTGTAACGCCCTCCTGTGGCCCTTGTAGTAGTCCCAGCTACATCTGACATGGTGCCTTCTGTGCCTGCCTGACTCCTGCTACTGCGCCTCCTGTTATGTGCCACAAGCTCCAGTAGGCTGCTAAGGCTGGAGGCCTCCTCACTGTCCCCACCTCTATGCAGGAGGTTCCCACTGGCTGCTGCTGTCTGTAGCCCTTCCACAGCAGTGGTGACTTGGATGAAGCCCCTGGCCACATCCCCACAGCAGTGAGTCATCTCAACCTGCATGCCGACTGCACGCCTGCAACGCTGAGCTGTTTTAGTACTCTGCCTGTTGATGGCCCTGGTGTATCCGCGTATGCGCCCCATAGAATAGTGTTGCCTCCTGGCATTAGAGACCTGCTCAGCCTGGATGACCATGCACATCTGTTCAATGGCTGTTACACGGTCAAGTTGCTCACTGTGCGCCCTGAGCCCCTCAACGACTGCAGTGGTCTGCTCCTTCATGCAGTCACGTATACCACCCATGTGTGTGACCATTTTTCCTACTTGCTCCTGCAGAATAGGCATGTTCTTTTGTTGCAGGCGGTGGACCTTCAGCATCTTGGACCCCAGCACACTGCAGGCAGATTCACCATCGTCCTCAGCAGACCTCAGAAATGCACTTGGTCTTCGCCTGCGGAATGGACAGTGATGTTGCGGTATTGTTCCCTCTGTTGGTGGTGGGGGGGGGGGGGGGGGGGGGGGGGGTGTATGGGCAGTGTCCTGTGGGTGCGCTCCTGTTCGGGTGTCCTCCTCACTATCCAAATCGGGCAGTGGTTGGACTCTTCTCCTGCGAGGAGTGGGAACAGGTAGGGGCAATGATGCTGGCCTCTCTTGTTCTTCATCTGGCTGTTCCATATGTCCCTCAGAAACGTGGAAGTCTGCCACGCCACTCTTGTGATGCATCTGAGGGAAATAGTGCAAGATCCTTTTTTTGAAAAATTAAATATATTTTTTTTTGCACATGTTTGTGACATTGAGCTAACAAAGGTCTAATAAATTGACTTCTGTGATGTAGAAAGTCTACTGTTGTCACTGCCTTGCTGTACTCTGATGCAGTTGAGCTGTGCTGCTCCCTCCATGCTTTGCCATTACATTTGTATGCATGCAACTCCCACAATGCATTAGGGGGTTGCAAGTAATAGGTGGACTGGGCTCATGTCTGATACACTACGCAGGGTATGCATTTGTGGCAGTTTGGGTTACATTTCTATGGAAATATGTTTGGTTGTGCTCTTACCCTGGGAGGTCCCTGCATGTCCTGAGGTGTCAATCCGCGAGATCCCGACAACTGCCTCCTTCTGCAGAGTGGATTCCACCAGGTAATCCAGTGGGGTGTTTGCAAGCTGAGTGGATGTTACCCCTTCTGTTTGACTTGCAGAGACCAGCCTTTGAGCCACTCTTTTGCCCGGCTGCAAAGGTCATACCATCTCTTCTGTAGGTTGTTGATGTCACGTGGTGTTACCCCCACAGAATTGAGCCTGGCTTGTATCCCAAGCCAGATCTTCCTCTTCACTGACTCTGCGACATGCAGGGATAGTTTCCCAAACAGCTGGTCATGTTTTTAAACAACTTCCTCAGATGGTATTTCCAGTTCCCTCTCACTGAATGTAATCTTCCTCTTCCTGCCTTCTCCTTTTTGCTGTTTTTCTCCTGTGTCCATGGTGTTGGTTTGTCTCAACTTCTGCAGGAAAAAGTGTTTTCCAGGCTGAGCACCAACAGTCTTCCTCCTCCTCAGTCTCTCCCTGTGCACAGGTGTGTGGAATCTGAGAATCACTTCCTGCTTGTGTCGTCATCTCCATGAGACGGTTGACGCTTTCGCAATTACCGATTCTGTAATTGCGAATTTGCAAATACAAATTCGGTAAATAAGTAATCTGTAAATATCTTAGCGATTTTTAAGGAATCACAAATATTTACTGATTTATTTGGTGCATTCGGTTTACCGAATCAGTAATAGCGTTTATTTGATGCACAGCAGTCTATGGAACACTGTACTAGAGAGAAGACTGTTCTAGACAACAAAGTGTACTAGAGAGTATATGGTGCCTGGTACTAGACTAAACTCAACACTAAACTGTGTACAGTACTAGAAAGCACAGTGGACTAAACATGACACTGTACATAATGATACACTGGGTACACTGCACTAGACGGTACCTTGCATCAGATAGCACAAAACATTAGTATGCTAGAAATAACACTGCACAACTCTTATAGCTCACACTATTTTAGACAGCAAAGTGCACTTAACCTCCCACTTTTCACACACTTTACTATAGGCGACACTACACTAGAAAACACGTTAGTACCTGACAAACTGTAATATAGGGCACACTGTAAGACACACACTTCACTAGGAAGCACCCTGTACTAGATGTCACAGGGACTAGATGGTCACTGACCTGGACGGAATACTGCACTATAAAGAACAATGTACTATGTGCCACAGTGTACTAGATGGTACAGTGCAATAGAGAGCACATGGAACAAGACCGTAAACTGCACTAAACAGCACACTGTACTAGACAGGTCTGAGGACATTACTGGAAGGAAATGCCTCTTTTCGCATCATCACCCCCTAACCTTTTGGACTGATGCTGCTGTTTTTTTTACTCCGAGAGTGCGCTGCGGCATGCCAACCAGGCCTCAGTGCAGTGTTCTACCCCATAAAAAGTATACTTTTAATGGTTTACGCACAATTGGCATAAGTTAACTTACTAATAAGTCGACCGTATATGGTACCGGGGTACCTAGGGACTGTAAGTTAAGTGTAGCCCGCAGGATGCTAAACCTCTGGGTTGGGATAGGGAGCTCCACAGACCGAGGAAAGGGTTGTGCCATGTGGGTAACAGTGCATGCTGGGATAGACCAATGCCACACTTCTCAGGAATTTGTCATCAGAAGTGAGTGGACCTGGTAGCCTTTTGGCTAGTTAGTGGCCGCATTCTCCTGGGTTCTGTAACAGGCATGGAAGTGGCACACAGACCTGACCAGGTCTGTCCTGGAGATTAGATGAAGAAAGTCTGCCCTGCTGTTCCCTGGACCCAGCAAACAGAGGCTGCTCAAGACTGGACTGCAGTAGCTGCACCTGTTGAATTGCAGAGGCAGTGCAAAGCGATGCGCAGGACTGCCCCGCTGGTCTCTGGTCCTAGCACAGAGAGTCTGCTCAAAACTGGACTGCAGGGGATGCACCTGTTGACTAGCAGAGGACAGTGCCGGTGGTCCTCATCTGTAGAAAAGATTGCCCACATGTGCCAGACAAGAGAAGGTGAATCAAGAGTCAGTTCACTGGCTCCTTGTTACAGCCAAAAGACCAGAAAAGCTGAGAAATTGCACCTCAGAGCCTAGCGTCATCAAGTTTTGTCACCGCTGGATGCCGAAGTGCGGCCTGGGAGAAAGAGTCCTGATGCTCAAAAGTTGCACCAGAGTCTACTCGGACCTGGGAGAGTGACCAGAGTGAACTCAAGTCACCCAGCTAAGACATAATCACCAATTAAAGGAAACCAATGGTTTTACTGTAACTAGAAACCAGTAGAAAAGTTGGAACTGATCTTGTGCTGGAATGCACCCAGATTCCAAGGGATGTGGACCCCTGAGGCCAAAGTCGTCTCCCAAGTTCGAGAACCAAAGGGTGGCCACGGGAAGACCCTCAGTCACCGACTCAGCATCCTCAGATCCCTTGAGCATCTTCAGCAATCTGTATCCCTTGCATCAGGACCACTCCATTGACTTCAATGGCGGTTTGCCTTTAGGACTAAGGAACTAGACTGGAAACTGCTTAAATCATGTGGCAACTTTCCTTTGTGGTAACTGTTCACAGTGACTGACTCAGCATCCTCACCACTCTTGAGCATCTTAAGCATCTTCTATCCCTAGCATGGGGACCACTCCATTGAGTTAAATTGCGGTTTGCCAACAGAATTGAGGAACTAGCCTGGGGACTGCTTAAATCTTGCGGGGACTGTTCCCAGTGACTGACTCCCTGCTTGAGCTGGCACTCCCAAGATAGACCACATAGCAGTTTTCAACTTGCTTGGCTAATCCTGATCCTTTAACATAGTAGATCGCAATCAGTTATTACATCGAATTAAAAGCAAAGATTTATTGTCTCTTTAAAAATAAATCTCTGGAACCCTCCAGTGGATTTTTATCTTTGAGTGTCTCTTTAAAGATAAAAACATAATAAAAAAATCTAACAATTAATAAAATTAGGTTGTTGTCGTTAGTGTTTTGGGACTTAATGCTTAAGACTTGTTCCTTTGATAAAGCCAGACTCCTCTGTTCCTAGATACCCAGGGCTGAGCTACGCTTTTACATACTTACCTGAATGAACCGGATATGAGTCTGTTATCATCACATGGTGATGTCGCACAACCATACCATATATTAATACTGGTCTCTCACAACTACACTGCCCTAAACAGTACCACACTGGACAGCATAATGCACAGAAGTAGACTGCACAGTATTAGTGATTTCCCCAGCTCATATTTTTGTAATTTCAACAGTAGAGCCCCTTCGGTGCTGATGACAGAATGGGTCCGTCATAAGCACCCGTATTCATGACGGAACTATTACGTCATGTGCACAGACACACAAAATCCCTCTGCTCCAGACAGCAGAGTGATTTCCTATTTTAAATGTTTGCCACGGAAGGTGGGGGGGAAGAGCTTTCCCAACCTGCTGAGGTTTCTTATTTTTCTTTCAATATAATGACGATTACGCACATTGCAGACAGACGTCATTACATTGAAAAATGAAACTGCACAGAATCACATGGGTGAGGTATCATTGGAAAGGTGAGAATCTCCCCTTTCCAGTAGTACCCTTCCCTAGTGGATCCCTGTTTGGGGATCGCCCCAGGAGGGCGATCTGCAATCAGGGATCCACCCACTAGGCACCAGGGAGGTGGGAGCGGCCCCTTAAGCAAGGGTCTCTGCCCCCACCATAAAAATTGCCATAACTAGTCTTTCTGCCCCACCTGGGGGGCAGAAGACTCCAATCTGCCCCTCCGGAGGGGAGGGGGTAGGAACCACCCTAGACACAAGTCAAGTCAAGTCAATAAATTTATATAGCGCGCTACATACCCAGAGGGTCTCAAGGCGCTTGAAGAAGGATGGGGAATTACTTGTCAAATATCCACGTTTTAAGTTGCTTTCTGAATGCTAGGTGGTTCTGAGTAAGGCGGAGGTGAGTGGGAAGTGAGTTCCAGTTTTTAGCTGCCAGGTAGGAGAAGGATCTACCTCCCATGGTGGCCTTGTTGATTCGAGGTACAGTGGCAAGGGCTTGGTTGGAGGATCGTAGCTGGCGAGGGGGGGTGTAGAAGGACAGTCGTGTGTTGAGGCATTCAGGTCCGGTTTCGTAGAGTGCTTTGTGTGCGTGGGTAAGGAGCCGGAAAGTAATCCTCTTATTGACGGGGAGCCAGTGGAGGTTTTTCAGGTGACCAGAGATGTGTTCTTTACGCGGGATGTCTAATATGAGCCTGGCTGAAGCGTTCTGGATGCGTTGGAGTTTTTTCTGGAGTTTTGCGGTGGTACCGGCGTAGAGGGTGTTTCCGTAGTCCAGTCGGCTCGTGACCAGAGCGTGGGTGACTGTTTTTCTAGTTTCTGTGGGGATCCAGTGAAATGTTTTTTTGAGCGTGCGAAGAATGTTGAAGCAAGATGAAGAGACGGCGTTGACTTGTCTGTTCATCGAAAGTGAGGAATCCAGGATGACGCCCAAGTTCCGTGCGTGGTCCGTCGGGATGGGTGCTTTTCCGAGGGCCTCTGGCCACCAAGAGTCATTTGTTTTAGGTCAGGGGTAGGTTCTGCCCAGAATGGGCAGGCCAATGCCCCACACTTCCCTCCCCCAAAAATTTAAACATCTCTCCCCCCAGGAAGAAGATGGGGGTAATAGCCCCTGATCGTCAGGTATCTACCCTTCCATCTGGAAAACAGCAGTGGTCCAGCCAGCCAATCCTCAAGAAAGAAGGCGCAGACCCGGCAGAACTTAAAAACTTTAGGCCTATCTCCCTCAGATTTGACTCTACCCTCTCGGGCAAGTTTCCTTGTCATGTTTCTGAAAACTGAAATCCCTGTGGAGATTCCTCCTTCCAAAACAAGAGAGGAAGCGTATAGGTACTGATAGAATCACCCTCCTAGCAGAATTGTATAAACAATGGGATTCTATCAATGTGAAGAGGTGATAATTTTTATGATGTTTTTATTTTAGTGGGGTCCGGTGAGGTACTCTGCTCTCTCTTAGGAATAGAAAGATGAGAGCACAGTGTGCTTGTTAAAATACCCCTCACACACTAAAAAGTCCTTTAGTGTCATGCTTCATCATAGGGGTCTTCCCGTCCCTATAACGGGGCGGGCGTGCTGCGACCAAACGAATTACGCAGGAGCACTTAAGTTGTGACAGAGGCTATGTGTAGGTGTAGGGGTGTCAGTGAAAGTGTAGGGACTTAACAAGTGCGTGCAAGAAAAGATACAAAAAAAGTTAAAAAATTCCCTGGCTTAGTAGAAAAATATATTTTATTCACTTCTCTAGCTGGGAACGTTAAAAAAAGGGAATTGTGAGGTAGAGCAATAGCTTGCTACCTAGTTGACATGTTTCGTAAGCAGTCCCCTACTGCTTACTCATCAGGACCATATATTGATCCCTACTACTAATCGCTCAGTTCTACAGAGGTATGCCTACTGTCCTACAAACAATGCAGCAAAAATAGGCTGACTGTTTGGGCTTCAGGGCATGAGCTGGCCCGAGTGAAGCATGGTAATTTGCAATGAATACCAAAAATATTGACCTATTGCGGTCTCTGTAAAGGAAAAGGAGAAAAAGAGAGGGAGAAACCAACATAAATGCGTGATTTGCACATCAATTTGACTTGTGACACAAATTATTCATGTGGTCATGTAACACAATGGTAAGAAAGCGCCTTATTCATAAAAGGCGATTGTTTTGCCTTTTGTAATAAAATAGGCAAAATCAGAACACCTCTCATAACTGGTTGATTATCACCAGATATATGCTATGGAACCCTCGTGGTGATGGGGTTCATGAGACATATGTGAACCCCATCACCACGAGGGTTCCAAAGCACACCACATGAATAATTTGTGTCACCAGTCAAATTGATGTGCAAATCACGCATTTATGTTGGTTTCTCCCTCTCTCTTTTTCCTTTACAGAGACCGCAATAGGTCAATATTTTTGGTATTCATTGCAAATTACCATGCTTCACTCGGGCCAGCTCATGCCCTGAAGCCCAAACAGTCAGCCTATTTTTGCTGCATGGTTTGTAGGACAGTAGGCATACCTCTGTAGAACTGAGCGATTAGTAGTAGGGATCAATATATGGTCCTGATGAGTAAGCAGTAGGGGACTGCTTACGAAACATGTCGACTAGGTAGCAAGCTATTGCTCTACCTCACAATCCCCTTTTTAACGTTCCCAGCTAGAGAAGTGAATAAAATATATTTTTCTACTAAGCCAGGGAATTTTTAACTTTTTTGTGTCTTTTCTTGCACTCACTTGTTAGGTCCCTACACTTTCACTGACACCCCTACACCTACACATAGCCTTTGTCACAACTTAAGTGCTCCCACGTAGTTAGTTTGGTCGCAGCACGCCCCGCCCCGTTATAGGGACGGGAAGACCCCTATGATGAAGCATGACACTAAAGGACTTTTTAGTGTGTGAGGGGTATTTTAACAAGCACACTGTGCTCTCATCTTTCTATTCCTAAGAGAGAGCCGAGTACCTCACCGGACCCCACTAAAATAAAAACATAAAAGTTATCACCTCTTCACATTGATAGAATCCCATTGTTTATACGAGATTCCTCCTTCACCTACCAATGGACTGTAGGAAAACGGTGCTCCACGCATTGATCGCCTCTCAGCTAGACAATGTCAACAGTCTGTATTTGGGAGCCCCAGCCTATTTGATCAGAAAACTACGGGTTATTCAGAATGTGGCAGGTAGGCTCATCAGAAATGTGCCACTCTGCCCCAACATTTCTCCCCATCTGCGTAGCCTATATTGGCTGCCTGTTAAAAGGAGAATAGAGTTTAAGGCTTTGTCCCTCGCCTACATGCAAGCTAGAGACACTGGCCCTCAATGCTTGAAGCAGAGACTTCATAAATACCACCGTACTAGGGCTCCGAGGTAGAATCACCAGGAACTCCAAGTCATTCCCCGCTTCGCAAAAGCCAGGCTTGGCAGCCGATCGTTCTCCCTTAAAACCGCCTCTTTGGAACTCCATGGCGGAGCACTTACGGAAAGCCAAATCAGAACCTTTGTTTAGAAATGACCTCGCCTTTTGGCCTACCTTAGAGCTATTCCTACCAGCTACTACCACTCTGCACCCGCTGTTAGCCCCAGCACACTTCCATTGGAGGTAGCCGTGCACTCTAAGCTGCAATAATTATTATTATTATAATAATAATCTTTGGGGTGGGGGCATAAAGCCCACCGGGCACAAGGGATTCGTTTTGTTTCTAATACATGGGGTGGGGGCTGGCCAGTATGAACCTGTCAATGCCCCCACCCCAAAGAAAATTGCCACAGTCTTTCTGCCCCCCCCCCCAGGAGGTAGATGGGGCAATAGCGCTTTATCTCCTCCCCCCCCCCCCCCACTCCCGGGGGGCAAAAAGCCCAATAGGCCACAGGGAGGTTTTTTTCAAAGTTCAGGGGTGGGGGCTGCCCAAAATGGGTATGCCAATGCCCCCATCCCCCCAAAAATGCCAAACTTTCAGCACCCCCAGGAGGCAGATGGGGGCAATAATCCCTGATCGCCCACCCCACACCTGTTGGGGCAGAAAGACCACTAGGCACCATGGAATATTTTCTTTCAGAGTTTAGGGGTGGAGGGTGACTAGAATGGGCATGACAATGCCCCCACTCCCCTCCAAAAAATAGCCACAGACTTTATGCCCCCTTGGGGGAATATCAGAGCAATAGCCCCCGATCTGCCCCCTCCCCCCCACCCAGGAAGGTAGAAAGCCTAAAGGCCAGCGACTGGGAACAGCAAAAAGATTGTGATTGAGGGGGATAGCAAAGCGAGCTGTAGGTACTATATTTGTTTTTAAATACACTTTAGGCAATCCTTCATTGGACACCCACACAAGTCGGGTATCATTTTTCTCGAGATACGGTGTGTGGTAGGACATTTGTACCAGCACAGTGATCCCACACAGATATGTAAGGAGAATGATTGTTTCAGCTAAATTTGAGGTATGCAGGGGATTATGGGTAGGAAAACTTTGGAGGATCCACACAAGTCACACCTCCCTGGACTCCCCTGGGTATCTAGTTTTCAGAAATATCTCAGATTGGTAGGTTTCTCTAGCTAGATGGCTGCCGAACCCGGGATCAAAAACACAGGTGACTCACTCGCAAAACAAGGTCTTTTTGTAATCGATAATTTTGAAGTCTCCACAGTACGTTTTGGGCTGTTGCCTGTCACAGGCACTAGGCCTAGCCATACAAGTGTGGTACCATTTTTATTGGGGCACTTTGGGGAATTCTGGGTGGGTTGAAGTTTGAGGATCCACGCAGAATCGAGAACTTTCCATCACAGAAATTTTAGTACATTTTTATTTACAAAAGTTTGAGGTTTGCAAGGGATTCTGGGTAAGAGAACCTGATGAGAGCTACACAAGTCTCCCCATTCTGGATTTCCCTGGATGTCTAGTTTTCAAACATGTATAGGTTTGCTAGGTTCTCTTAGGTGCCGGCACAGCTGGGTCCACAATCCACAACTAGACACATTGTATAACAAGGGTCTGTTTTAAATGGAAAAATGTGATGTGTCCACGTTTTGTTTTGAGCCACTTCCAGAAGCGAGTACTAGGCCTACCCTCATATGTGAGCCACAATTTTTATCGGGAGACTGGAGAATGCTGGGTGGGTAGAGGTGTGTGGCCTCCTGCAGATTCCAGAACTTTTCATCGAAAAAATGTGAGGAAAATGTGTTTTTTTGTACAAAGTTTGAGGTTTGCAAGGGATTCTGGGTAGGAGAACCTGGTAAGAGCCACACAAGTTACCCATTTCTGGATTCCCATGGATGTCTAGTTTTCAAACATGCATAGGTTTGCTAGGATTCCTTAGATGCCTGCAGAGCTAGGGTCCAAAATCCACAACACGGCACATTGGAAAAAAGGGTCAGTTTTAAATGTAAAAATGTGATGTGTCCACATTGCGTTTTGGGCCGTTTCCCGTTGCAGGCACTAGGCCTACCCATATAAGTGAGGTACCATTTTTATTGGGAAACTCAGGGGAATGCTGGGCGGGTGGAAGTTTGAGGGTACACGCAGAATCCAGAACTTTCCATCACAGAAATTTGAGAAAAAAGTTTGGGGGACAAAGTTTGAAGTTTACAAGGGATTCTGGGAACCGAAACTGGTGAGAGTCACACATGTCACCCCCTCGTGGATCCCCTTGAGGTCTAGTCTTCAGAAATGTATAGGTTTGCTAGGTTTCCTTAGGTGTCCGCAGAGCTAGAGTCCAAAATGCACAACTAGGCACACTATATTTTTCCATTTAAAACAGACCCATTTTTTGCAATGTGTCATATTGCGTTTTTTAGCCGATACCTGTCGCGGGCACTAGGCCTACCCACACAAGTGAGGCATCATTTTTATCGGGAGACTTGGGGAAACACAGAATGGTAGAACCAGTGTTATTACCAATTGACTTTCTTGGCATTTCTGCCTTCCAAATATAAGACCATTTGTAAAAAAGAAATCATTTTGAAGGATGACCACTAATTCAGATGCTTGTATGGGTATACACAATTTTGGAGATGTGCAATTAACCACTAGCTCTCCACTCTATAATTTATTCTCATTTCCGAAATATATAGGTTTGCTTGGTAACTAGTTTTTCACTATTTATATTTTACCAAATTTATTGCTACATACCCGGTACACAATGAAAAACCATTGCAAGACAAAGCCAAGTTTTTGGCTCTGGGTTCCTCTGGTTCTTAGTGAACCTACAAGTCCTATATATCACTGCAACCAGAAGGATTCAGCGGAAGTAACGTTATATTGATTTTAAAAATCTGTCATACCTAGAAGATGTTACAGGTGAAAACTTGGCAAAAATGGCTGTTTTTTTTTAAAACTCAGTATCAATATTTTTTATTTTCAACAGTTAGTTTCCATTTAAAAATAAACTTTGAAGGATCTACACAAATTACCCCTTGCTGAATTTAGAACTGTGTCTACTTTCCAGAAATGTAAAGCTTTTGCGGATCAATTATTGCTTTCACACCCATTGCTACCACTAACTGGAGGTTGAAAGGACAAAAAAATAGCAAAAATAGGCTATGTCCCAATAAAATGCCAAAGCTGTGTAGAAAATGTTAGTTTTCTGACAAATGTCTGCTTGTCCCGGAAAGCTGGGAAGATGGTGATTTAAGCACCAAAAACCCTTTGGTGATACCATTTGCAGTGAAAAAATAGCCACTTTCTTTGGCAGCATTTTTTTCCGCATTTAAAATAACAAAAGAAACGTAGCTGTATTTTGGCTAATTTCTGGGTCCCCTCAAGGGAAATCCAGAAATTCTGGGTACCTTTAGAATCCTCAAGATGTTGGAAGAGAAACACGTAAGTTTCGAGTGAATACTTTGTGGCCAAAAAGTTACAGGGGCTTAAGCGCAGACTGCCCCTAATAGCCAAAAAAAGGCTTAGCATCGGGGGAAGGCCTAGCAGTGAAGGGGATGGAATTCTCTTAATAAATAGGTTAACTTGTATATTGAAAAGATGAATACAATTTTAAAAACCTTTACTCTGATCATCTTATGCAGTCATTGCTCACTACTTTAAATTTCCAAATCCAATTTCACATTAGAAATCTAAACACTTTACAAATACAAGGTGCACCCCTCAAATATTTCATACAAGCTTCTTGTTCACATATTTCTTTCTCCCCCAACTACTTACGATTTATCACCTCTTGTGTTTTGTTAGCACTTGTTATTTGTTACTTCTTGTGATTGGTTAATGCTTACGATAGATCACTGCTTGTGAATTATAAGGCTGATGATAGAAACATGACCCCGGTGCGTCCATTGGGGCGTAGGGGCGTAGCCCCACAAGCCACATGGACCCGCATCGCGGCCGCAATCTGGCTTTTACCATAAAATTACTCACAGTCTAGTGTGTGAGTCAGCCGCCGGGACACACCCGGCGATTTCGGAATGTGAAGGGGGGGGTGGCCTGCTGCAGCTTGAGTGACATATTTACAAAAAGGGGTGGTGAGGGACAGAGTCTCTGAATTAAGCAGAAAGCTCTCACCCAGTCAAAAGATCAGGGCTAGATCCAACACCGTTTTTTAGCTCACTGCACCATCCCAGTTTCAGAACCTGGCTGTATGCAAATTAGTCTGTTCCTGTCCCAGTGCATGATGGGAACAGGACAAACCAAACTACAGAAGCCAATTCTTACACTGGGAAGGAAACAAGCTCCCGGGGACCGGTTTCTGGCATTACAGCCGTCTTCGGCCCGGTTTGCTTGAATCCTGATGGTGCAATGAGCAAGGGTCTCACATCTGAGAATACCCTTCCATGCTTAGGGTGGACAAAAATATTTACAAAAAGGGGGGGGTGGTGAGGGACAGAGTCTCTGAATTAAGCAGAAAGCTCTCACCCAGTCAAAAGATCAGGGCTAGATCCAACACTGTTTTTTAGCTCACTGCACCATCCCAGTTTCAGAACCTGGCTGTATGCAAATTAGTCTGTTCCTGTCCCAGTGCATGATGGGAACAGGACAAACCAAACTACAGAAGCCAATTCTTACACTGGGAAGGAAACAAGCTCCCGGGGACCGGTTTCTGGCATTACAGCCGTCTTCGGCCCGGTTTGCTTGAATCCTGATGGTGCAATGAGCAAGGGTCTCACATCTGAGAATACCCTTCCACGCTTAGGGTGGACAAAAATATTTACAAAAAGGGGGTGGTGAGGGACAGAGTCTCTGAATTAAGCAGAAAGCTCTCACCCAGTCAAAAGATCAGGGCTAGATCCAACACCGTTTTTTAGCTCACTGCACCATCCCAGTTTCAGAACCTGGCTGTATGCAAATTAGTCTGTTCCTGTCCCAGTGCATGATGGGAACAGGACAAACCAATCTACAGAAGCCAATTCTTACACTGGGAAGGAAACAAGCTCCCGGGGACCGGTTTCTGGCATTACAGCCGTCTTCGGCCCGGTTTGCTTGAATCCTGATGGTGCAATGAGCAAGGGTCTCACATCTGAGAATACCCTTCCACGCTTAGGGTGGACAAAAATATTTACAAAAAGGGGTGGTGAGGGACAGAGTCTCTGAATTAAGCAGAAAGCTCTCACCCAGTCAAAAGATCAGGGCTAGATCCAACACCGTTTTTTAGCTCACTGCACCATCCCAGTTTCAGAACCTGGCTGTATGCAAATTAGTCTGTTCCTGTCCCAGTGCATGATGGGAACAGGACAAACCAACCTACAGAAGCCAATTCTTACACTGGGAAGGAAACAAGCTCCCGGGGACCGGTTTCTGGCATTACAGCCGTCTTCGGCCCGGTTTGCTTGAATCCTGATGGTGCAATGAGCAAGGGTCTCACATCTGAGAATACCCTTCCACGCTTAGGGTGGACAAAAATATTTACAAAAAGGGGGTGGTGAGGGACAGAGTCTCTGAATTAAGCAGAAAGCTCTCACCCAGTCAAAAGATCAGGGCTAGAACCAACACCGTTTTTTAGCTCACTGCACCATCCCAGTTTCAGAACCTGGCTGTATGCAAATTAGTCTGTTCCTGTCCCAGTGCATGATGGGAACAGGACAAACCAAACTACAGAAGCCAATTCTTACACTGGGAAGGAAACAAGCTCCCGGGGACCGGTTTCTGGCATTACAGCCGTCTTCGGCCCGGTTTGCTTGAATCCTGATGGTGCAATGAGCAAGGGTCTCACATCTGAGAATACCCTTCCACGCTTAGGGTGGACAAAAATATTTACAAAAAGGGGTGGTGAGGGACAGAGTCTCTGAATTAAGCAGAAAGCTCTCACCCAGTCAAAAGATCAGGGCTAGATCCAACACCGTTTTTTAGCTCACTGCACCATCCCAGTTTCAGAACCTGGCTGTATGCAAATTAGTCTGTTCCTGTCCCAGTGCATGATGGGAACAGGACAAACCAAACTACAGAAGCCAATTCTTACACTGGGAAGGAAACAAGCTCCCGGGGACCGGTTTCTGGCATTACAGCCGTCTTCGGCCCGGTTTGCTTGAATCCTGGTGGTGCAATGAGCAAGGGTCTCACATCTGAGAATACCCTTCCACGCTTAGGGTGGACAAAAATATTTACAAAAAGGGGTGGTGAGGGACAGAGTCTCTGAATTAAGCAGAAAGCTCTCACCCAGTCAAAAGATCAGGGCTAGATCCAACACCGTTTTTTAGCTCACTGCACCATCCCAGTTTCAGAACCTGGCTGTATGCAAATTAGTCTGTTCCTGTCCCAGTGCATGATGGGAACAGGACAAACCAAACTACAGAAGCCAATTCTTACACTGGGAAGGAAACAAGCTCCCGGGGACCGGTTTCTGGCATTACAGCCGTCTTCGGCCCGGTTTGCTTGAATCCTGATGGTGCAATGAGCAAGGGTCTCACATCTGAGAATACCCTTCCACGCTTAGGGTGGACAAAAATATTTACAAAAAGGGGGTGGTGAGGGACAGAGTCTCTGAATTAAGCAGAAAGCTCTCACCCAGTCAAAAGATCAGGGCTAGATCCAACACCGTTTTTTAGCTCACTGCACCATCCCAGTTTCAGAACCTGGCTGTATGCAAATTAGTCTGTTCCTGTCCCAGTGCATGATGGGAACAGGACAAACCAAACTACAGAAGCCAATTCTTACACTGGGAAGGAAACAAGCTCCCGGGGACCGGTTTCTGGCATTACAGCCGTCTTCGGCCCGGTTTGCTTGAATCCTGATGGTGCAATGAGCAAGGGTCTCACATCTGAGAATACCCTTCCACGCTTAGGGTGGACAAAAATATTTACAAAAAGGGGTGGTGAGGGACAGAGTCTCTGAATTAAGCAGAAAGCTCTCCATCAGGATTCAAGCAAGCCGGGCCGAAGAGGCTGAAATGCCAGAAACCGGTCCCCAGTAGCTTGTCTCCTTTCTGGTGAAGAATTGGCTTGGTAGTTTGGTCTGCCCTGTTCCCATGATGCACTGGGCCAGGGACAGACTAATTTGCATATAGCCAGGTTCTGAGCTGGGATGGGGCAGTGAGATAAATAACGGTGATGGATCAAGCCCTGATCTTTGGACTGGGTAAGAGTGGTCTGCTTAATTCAGACACTCTGTTCATCACCACCCCCTTTTCTGTATCGTTTTTGGCCACTATAGGTGTGGCAGGGTATACTCAGACATGAGTCCCTTTCTCACTGCTCCATCAGGATTCAAGCAAGCCGGGCCGAAGAGGCTGAAATGCCAGAAACCGGTCCCCAGTAGCTTGTCTCCTTTCTGGTGAAGAATTGGCTTGGTAGTTTGGTCTGCCCTGTTCCCATGATGCACTGGGCCAGGGACAGACTAATTTGCATATAGCCAGGTTCTGAGCTGGGATGGGGCAGTGAGATAAATAACGGTGATGGATCAAGCCCTGATCTTTGGACTGGGTAAGAGTGGTCTGCTTAATTCAGACACTCTGTTCATCACCACCCCCTTTTCTGTATCGTTTTTGGCCACTATAGGTGTGGCAGGGTATACTCAGACATGAGTCCCTTTCTCACTGCTCCATCAGGATTCAAGCAAGCCGGGCCGAAGAGGCTGAAATGCCAGAAACCGGTCCCCAGTAGCTTGTCTCCTTTCTGGTGAAGAATTGGCTTGGTAGTTTGGTCTGCCTTGTTCCCATGATGCACTGCGCCAGGGACAGACTAATTTGCATATAGCCAGGTTCTGAGCTGGGATGGGGCAGTGAGATAAATAACGGTGATGGATCAAGCCCTGATCTTTGGACTGGGTAAGAGTGGTCTGCTTAATTCAGACACTCTGTTCATCACCACCCCCTTTTCTGTATCGCAGCTTGAGTGACAGTACACTCAGGCTGCAGCAGACAGACGGACCGTAGTGCGCAAGTGTAAGTTGAGATCCAACTTTCTGAAGCATGCGCAATGAAAGTTTCCCAGCGGGGCCCAGGGGTACTTCTTAGCCTGCCTAGCCCGGGTTTGAAGGGGCGACAGGGCGAGCAGCAAATGGGCCCCATGCAGCGCTAGGATTGGCTGGTCCAGTGCAGGCCAATCACGGTGTGATTTCGGGACGCCCGCCGCTGTGACGTGTAGCCTGGAGCTGGAGCTCGCCTCGTGCGCAGGCAGCAGCACCAGACCGTGTGTGTGACTCCCGCCTCAGAAGCCATGGATTCCGAGCCTCGAGTGTCCCGGAAGATAACCACGAGCCAAAACCGGGTCAGTAAATAAGTCTTAATTAATGTGAAATATGTCAAACAGGGCTAAGACAGTGCGTGCGCCCTGAGAACAGGACGTGCCAAGCTTGCTTGTGGCTTGTGTCTGCCTCTGTGTGAGGTATTGTTGTGTGCCGTGCTGGCTGTCCACGTCTGTGCCCAGGGCTAATATCTCAAGGATGTCTTCATCTGTGCAATATGGATGCGTCCTGCTTGGTGTGGACCTCTTCATGGGAAGTGGGTTCGAACGAGGCCTCGGGCATCCTTCTAAAGTGGCACCGAGTTCACCTTTACCGCCTCTTTTCTGCAATGGAGGAAAGATTTTAGGATTAATATTTAAACCAGTGAAATTCTGTCAACAGCTTTTAAGAAGGGTGCTATAAATCTTCATTTTAAAAATATGTAGCTACTCGTTTAGATGTTGGGGGCAGTGCTTAATTTGAGCCTGTTGTGGTCACCGGCACTCTGTTTGGGGACCAGAGTTTATTTTTCTACATCAGTCAATAACCAAAGAGAAAAAGTGGGCTAAAGCGCTAAATGGGAAGACAGAGAAAGAGAAAACTGGTAATACCGTCACAAAGGGGGAACTCAGGGGCCTGCTAGAGTGAGATACAGTGGCAGGGAGTGCCTGGCAGGGGCAGTGGTTGACATATTCTTGAAGTTGTGCAGACTAAATTGGGCGGCTGCTGTCTAGTGATAGAAAGGATATATAACTGATGCATACAGTGCGAGGTGTCGAGGGACATAAACGGGGTTGTGCTGAAGGGCAGGATGGAGGAGACGTGCGTGAAAAGGTGTACCGTGTGACTCACCGTCGTCACGGTACAGGTAAGGCCACAGTTTGTGCATTATATGCGTTCGCATGATGCCAGGTAGTATTCAGCAGTGTCTTTGAGCCCTGTGTGTTTTACACTGTCATCTACGGCCAGCAAGTCTTCGGCGGTGTCTTTGTGGTCTGTGCAGGGCCGTTTCTACAATTAGGCAGGACTAGGCGGCTGCCTAGTACGGCAAAAGGGGGAAACATTTTTTAATTCGAAGGAGGCAGCAGCACCTGTGTGATTGTGAGTGCAAGCGCACCTGCTTGCACTACATGCGCGCGCAGCGCACCCTAGCGTAGTGCCACTGTGCTGGAGTGGGCCGGTGGTATGTAACAATGTATGTGGGTGACTTGTCCCCAGGGCCGTCATTGGTAGCGCAGGAAAGCGCTACCAATGACGGCCCTGGGCATCAATTTTGCCAGTCCCCGAGAGGTGCTTAAAAAGTGACGGTGACTCACGGACGTGAACGTCGTACCACCCCATCTCTCAGCGTGCAGGGGATGGCTGTGTGTGTCGGGCTATGCAGTATCGGGAGGCAGAACGTTCTCATGTTGGGCGAGTGACACCTCCAGGCATGTGCCATGTCTGTTCAGCATGTTGCGGTGAGAGCAAACGAGGCAGGGATGTGAGCAGGCCTGGATGTGATGACACCTGAGGCAGAGTTGTGAGGACAGTGGGCACGCAAGTAGGACAGTGTGCGCAGGCAAATCAGCGAGGTGAGGGTAGCTGGGTTAGGGCACGGTGAAGAAGAGCAGCAGATGAAGTATACCAGTGAGGGTAGGTGGAACACTGTGAGAGCAAGCAATGCAGGGCAGTGAGAGCTGATGGTACATTACAGTAAGTACAGGTGGGCAGGATGGCGAGTGCAGAGAAGGTAGACTGGGGGTAGTTGCGGGTAAAATGGAGCAGTGAGAGCAGACGAGACAAGTCAGGAAGTGGAGAGGAGACAAATGGTGAGGGCAGGTGAGTCATGGCAGTGAGTGAATGCATGTAAGTGAGAAGAAGTGAATGAAGGTGAGAGGGGTGAAGGCAGGTGGGAAAAGGCAATGTGATAAGGTGAGACAAAGTCGAAGCTGGAGAACATTTGTGACAGGACAGTAAGAGGTGGTGAGACAGGGCTGTAAAAACAGATGAGAAAGCACAGCGAGTGAAGCAGGACAGTGAGAGGCAGAAAAACATAGTTGCGGTAGGAAGTATAAGTGAGACAGGTCAGTGAAAGCAAGGGGATAGTGAGGTGAGACAGGAAAAGAGTGAAGATGAGGCAGGACAGTGAGTGCAGGTGAGAAACGACAGTGAGCATGGATATAGTAGGGTCAGGTGAGACAGGAAGTGAGCGCAGGTTAGTCAGGACAGTGATTGCTGGTGAGGCAGGGACATGAGAGCAGGGTTATAGTGGGGTCAGAGAGACAGGAAGTGAGTGCAGGTGAGTTAGGACAGTGAGTGCAGGTGTGGTAGGACAGTGAGAGCACGGAGCTAGTAGGGTCAGGTAAGACAGGAAGTGAGAGCAGGGGAGTCAGGACGGTGAGGCAGGACAGTGAGAGCACGGAGCTAGTATGGTCAGGTAAGACAGGAAGTGAGTGCAGGTGAGTCAGCGCAGTGAGTGTAGGTGAGGCAGGGTACAAAACTGCTGAGACAGCTCGGCCAGTGCAGGGATATCCTAGGAGTGGACAGTTCCTGAGCACTGGACACTAGTATTTTGCTCAGCATTGGGCATCAGATATGTGCCTGAGCACTGGACTCTCGGGGTTATCTTGTACACTCTGCTTTCGGGTCTTCAAGACACTGCTTATCTTTAGAATTACAATGCAGCGAGTACTGGGTATTCATTAGCATTGGAGATTGAGACATTCTAGACACTGCTTGTCTGTCTTTAGTATTACTATGCAGTGAACACTGGATATTCCTGAGCACTGGACATTGAAGCTTTCAAGACCCTTCTTGTCCTAAGAGTTACAGTAAAATACCTGTATTACCTGCTGCAATGTTTTCTTCGGTGGTATGATTTAATAGCCATTCAGCACACAGCAATGTACTTGGCATCTGAAGAAGATTAGAATGTTTCTTTACTACTGGCAGAGCGCAGATGTGGAAAATGCCCCAATTTGAAGCATTTTATCCTTGCTACTTTAAAGTACACAGGCATGCTCTTGCTCCTATTTCAAATCTCGTCCCAGGTGCTGTAAGGTTTCTTGAAGCCACTGGGCAGAAGGTCTTGTGGCGCATATTAAGCAAATTAATATACCTTGTTTACACCAGGTCATGAAAATCCTGAATTGTTTGGGCTCTACATGGATCCCTGGCTAGAGTAGAAACTAGGTGCCAGATAATGCACATTCTGATTTTATCATGTCAAATTTTCACTCTCAATTTTCTATTGGACATCTTCTGAAACCTTTACAGGTGTGGTGGTAGGTCAGTCACACTTCAAGGTCTGTCCTTACATGCTGATGGGTACTTCTCTTTCGCTCCCTGTCTTTGCTTTTACCATTCTTCCCACTTGTCTCTCCAAGCGCTCACATTGCCTTAAGTGACTTAGCTAAAGCAAAAAAAAGCTAAATCTTGTAATTGTCTGAAAGTGATTGGGAAATGCTTCAAATTGAGTTTTTGTGAATACATTTGCATGCAAAAAAAATGAACCTGCACAAAGATCAATATTTAACAAACCTACAGCTGTAATTGAAAATAAAGGACTTTTCACCCTATTTCTCGTGAGTATCCCACCAGATGCTTCAAATAAATTCCTTTCCCTGTCCACTAAAAAAGCACACTAGTGCGTGGCATATATTTCTTTGCTTGGAAGGTAATCTACCATCTCTCTGTGCTGATCAGGGCACATGCCTTCTAGAAGCTGTTCAACGAGAAGGTTTGTTATCTGTGAGGTGCACTGGCACCAACTGAATAGTGTCTTAGTTATTTATGCATGCCGAACTGAAGTCCCAGAGGGCTTGATTCAGGGCACAATTTTCAGGATTCCTCCTGAAAGTCAACGAGATTCGCAGGGGTTCTTTGTATGTACATATACCTTATGTGGATGTCAGGAAGATGCGCAGTTTATCAGTTTGGGTGAAAGGGGAAGAGACGGGGACATGGATATGCATGCGGTGTGGCTTTGCTTTTATTTGATAATGCATGGACAGATATAGGGGTCAGGCAGGCTTGTTTGATTAGCCGTCCTTCCTAGGAAAAAAAAGCTCTGTTCAGGAGGGCGTGCCACTTGTTGGAGGAATAGGCCAAAGGATTTCCCTGGGCTGTCACATTTTGAACCAAATTGTAGGAGAGTAATGATCTGCGTTACACCGTTCTTTTTTTCTTAATCCTCCAAAACGTGGGTGGAGGTGTTTTATAGTGTCGCCTGCTGGCAGGTATTCCTCGGTGTTTCTGAGCTCTGTGTGTTTTACACTGTCACATGTTGCTGGGTATTCTTCATTGGTGCCTCAGAGCGGTTTGTTCTAAACTGTCACCTGCAGCCAAGTATTTTTCAGAGGTTTTGGCTTTAACTCTCAGCTTTGGGTGTTTTATAGTAGCAGCTTCAGACAGGTATCCTGCCACGGATTTCCTTGTGTTTTATAATGTCACCTGCTGCCAAGTATTGCTCAGCTGCGTCCCTATGCTCTGTGTGTTTTACGTCACCTGCTGCCAGGTTTCAGCTGCAGTACCTCTGGGTATTCACGGTCACCTGCTGGCAGGTTTAATTCGATTAACTTACAGCCTAGACATGATGATTTACCTACTACAAGCAGGATTTTCCATTTGCTCAGCGCTGGCTTGCCCATCTTGAGTCGCACAGAATTTGGTTTGACTTACATTTATATAAATTAAATATATATTGTGAAGTATATACAAAGGTTGAGTGAGTCCCTGTCTAATAGCTTAAAAAGCTCAGTTGAAGGGAAATTGATGAACTGGGTGCTAAGTGGTCTGATCTGTGGTGTGAGCACTTTTGAGAATCACCGGCCTGCTTGGCACGAACTACAAATGAGGCATCAGACACTGGATAAGCATGTACCTCATCTATGATAAACTTAAAAATAAGAATGTGTCATTTTCCAAGTGACCTGAATGTTATAGCAAAGAAAGTTGTTCAGCAATTATGTGGAACGTTTTTGTATGACCGAGTAGCTGATCCAGTCCATGTTTTTCTTTGCATTCTGGTGCTGGTTGTCCCGGCTTTATAAAGGCATACACATGACTAAAAGTCCCAGATTTAATGAAAAACAGTGGCTGGAGTAAGCTATTCCCACATGGACCTAGAAAACGTCAGGGCTCTGGAGTAAAATTTTCAGAGCCTACAAGCTACTCGATTCCATTTGTAGGCAAGGGAATCATTGCACTACTATACATGTAGTCTGAACATAAACAGGTCAGATTAAAAGTAACCCTTAACACGTATCACCAATTGACGTTGATGGATTTAGGATTTCAAGGATTAGGCAAGGTTTCATATCTGCTAAGTGGCTTCCTAGTTTGCAACACTTTCACCCAGTTCTGCCAACATCACTGCCAATGCGGGTGCTACCTGACAACACTTCTAAAAAAGAAAAACAAAACTACATGTATCAAGTTACAAAGTGTCCATAGCTATTAATGTTGTTCTTGATGACGGCATATTAGGTGGCATATACCCTATTGGCAGCTATTGGGTGGCTATCATCAGCAGGACACTCAGAAATTTCACTGTGATCTCAATCTTTGACTACTTTTGAGGTTTAATGTATAGTTTGGGGGTAGGTTTACTGGACAGACAGGAAAACATTCGTTGACATCTGTGAATGGCTGATCCCAGAGTCCCTGGGCAAGTAATAGAGAGCTGGTCTCATTGTGTTGTCTGTTAATATGCACACGTTGCATTTAACTGGGGTTCTGCATTGTGTGACTAGGCTGGAATTAGAGGAAAAAGTTAACCATGTCCTAATGAGTTTTGTTTTGTGATGTGTGTTTACCTGAAATGGTAATTAAATAAAAGTCGAACAAATGTTTTTTATGTAAGATCAATATTGTGGCAGTTTATATTTTTAAGTCTGTTACAAAAAGTTTGTCATCTGGAATTATTATATTATAAAGGTGTGTTAAATGTATCTGGGTTTCTGTTGAAGTACTCCGTATCCAGTGGGCTGTGTCCTTTAACCATGAGTTTCCGAATGGTGAACTACACACACTTAAAGTGTCCAGTCCAGTGTGGAGAAGAAAATCAGATCTCTTTATCTAGGCTTGCAACGCTAATACCTACTAGCTATAGGCATTCTAGAATGTTACTTTGTTTAATGTCAGCTTGGATTTTGAGATGTATTCTGACATCTTTCACCGGATTGCTTTTTAACTCCAGTGTTAATACTTTGAAGATGTGCATCACCTCCAGTTTTTGAAAGCGCTAATGGCGCTCATAGTAATTGGGGTTCTACACTGGACAGAAGCTACGTTGAAATCTCGTGTCGCACAGTGATGTTTGATGTCCTTCACAAATAGTACTTGAACAAGCATTTTTATGGCAGTGAATTTTCAAGAAAATGTGATTCTTAAGCATAGAGCAATTAAAGTAAGATACGAGAGTCCGGAATTTCTCGGCAGGTCGCAAATAGTCTCTACCAATTTTAGCTTAGGTCATGGTCGTTATTCTTGAAACAGTTGTTGACTTTCATGTCAGTGAGGCTTTTGTTTTCAGAAGTAATATTTTGTACACATGTAATTATTTGACATGGTTTTAAAATTATTTTTTTATATTCGAAGTATTTAGTCTTTTAATGCTCCCTGTGGAGGATGTCGGTTGCAAGATTAACCTCCCAGCTACTGATGGAGATGCCACAATGCTGTGGGTCGAGGAATCTGGAAGATGCATAAACATTAAATATATAGGATATTGCTGTATGGGTGTTGGCCTTGAGCAGAAATCCTCCCCTTATGGAGGTCACTAGTTCCCTGTGCATCAGTCTAGCCATTGGCCAAGTGGATGGAAGCTGTGCCTATTTAATATGCAACAAGTCCCTGTGCTCCCAAATTGTTAAACAGCCACTATAAAATTAACCAAGTACGTTGCCAACAGGTTTAATAGTTTAGTCTTGCAGTCTTGTAACTGTAGAATTGGATGATGTTTTTATGTCCTGTCTTGTATGTTGTGTATCCAGTCCTGGTTGTGGAGGTCGCACCTGCAGGTTGAATCCGTAAGTAAGAACATTGTCTGCTAATGGAGAGAACATCTAGAGTATTGTGTCAGGGGTCACTGCTCCAAAAAGATAAATAATGCAGATTGAAGACAGATGTGAGGCAAGCCATGAAGGCTGTACAATGCTCCTCTGATATTTTATGAAGAAAGATGAAAGGACAGGGTGGTCGGAAGGTGGACAGGGGGCATGGGGTGGGTACAGGTGGGCATTATTCCCCAGGCTTTTCCAGGGCCCAACGCCCATACTGCAAAATGTATTTATGATTTTTGGAGCAAGTCTAGTCTGTTTATTAATGATGACACAACCAACACAATTATGCTACTAGATGGCGCCAGACGCTTCAGCTGCTCTCTTTTCTTTTGCTCCAGTACCATCGGGTCGAGTTCGTTCTATATAAAACTGCAAAAAAAAAATCGTTTCACATAGGATGGGTCATGAGGTCTCGCGGTGCAGGAAACCCATCTTGGGGAGTGGATATGAGATAGCACAGGGTAGAAATCACAATGTGAGGAGTGGACATGAGCAAGTACAGGGCAGGAGCGACATTCTGAGGAGAGGACATGGGGTGGTACAGGGCAGGAGCGACAATCTGAGGAGAGGACATGGGGTGGTCCAGGGCAGGAGTAACATCCCATGGAGAGGTCACTGAGACTCTCAGTGACCTCTCCATGGGATGTTACTCCTGCCCTGAACCACCCCATGTCCTCTCCTCAGATTGTCGCTCGAGACTGTGTAGGAGTCTCACCCTTTGAAGTGGGCATGAGGTGGCAGTGTATGAACCATGCTTTATAAATCTTTGATTGATTGACATCCCAAGGAGTGGCCATGAGGGGACAGCTTGCATGAGTCTCATTCTGTGGCGTGGATATGAGGCAACACTGTAAGAGTCAAAACCCTATGGGGGAATCAGGTCTTCGCCACTGACTGGACTCAACACGATCTCATGTAGATTCCAACAAGTAGAGTGAGCATCAGAAGACTGATGCATGCTTTGTCAAGCAGGCTGTGAACCAAGTGACATGGGGTGGGCAGATTGGACTCCATTTGAACGAGGGTACGCTGGACTTCACGTGACACTCTGCAGGCCACATCCATGGGTAGTGAATGTATGAAGCTCTGTGGTTATACTGAATAAGCAGCTACCTATGTTATGCCATCTATTAATGTAATAACTGCACTTTCACAATTGCTTTATTAACCTTCCTGCTTTCTCAAATTTGCTTGAAAATGCACGATTTTTCTTCATTTTTTTCAAAATTTTCTTGGGGGGGGGGTTATTCCCCCAAACCCCCTTTTGGGGTTCGGGATCGCTTGCTGCGCTCGCTCGCTACGGTGCTGTATGCAAATCACATTGCGCCCCACCACTTTCAAATGTCACCCACCGCCCCTGCCCCTGCATGAGACAGAGGGGATTCTTTCAAGAGCAGAAGAACTATAAATCAATTAGGAGTTTGTATAGTGCAGCTACTCACCCATGAGGGACTAAAGGCGCTGAGGAGTGGGATGGGTGGAAGGTACAACCCCTTTAAACCAAGGTCCTGTTTTCCTGCACATAGTTCTGTGTAGGTGCAGAATCCCCGCAACACTTTTAGGCTAGTCCTACCATGTTAACACTTTTTACCATACATTGTCCAATTCACATGACAATAACGGTTCTGTAAGGTGACCTTTTTCCTAGTAGTTTGCTCCGGTCTCTTCGACACCAGACTCTTAGTATTCTATCTTAATCCCTGTATATGATGTCCATAAACATGTCCTCAGGCACTGCATAATTATTCTGAATAAAGGTCACCACTTTTTTTCCATCCTTGGCCAACAGACCAGCTGTGTATGATCGGATTGTTTGGAAAAAAACATTAAGGATTGTTTTCAAAACATTATTTCTTGAAGAAACCCTGGAGTGACCACTCAAGCATATACGACCCTTTCTTTCCCCTGCAAATCAGAGGAGAATTCCTTCCAAGCTGGCACGAGGTCCTGCATGCTGAATCTTCGACACGCAGCGGTCTGATATCTCTTGATGGGTTCCTCCTCTGAGCAGAGACGGGGCCCTTCATTCTCTAGCATCAGGTGAGATGTGGCTATATATATCACCAAAACCACCTCCTCACGGACAGAGCAGAGGCCACACAGGGGAAAATCAGGGAAAGCACTTTGATTACGGCGGAATGCATTTTCGGCCAGTCGGCCTCATCAGCCCCAAACAGTGTCCAGGAAAATTCAAAGCGCCACCCAAAGCAAGTCCTGCTTTGTAGTCTGTTGGACAAGGATATCTTCGCCCCCAAACAAATGTATTTGCTCACCCTGCAGTAGTTAGAAACTGTGCTGAAAACTATAAGTCCCAGAATTCAACGTGTGTATGTATATATATATATATATATATATATATATATATATATATATATATATATATATATATCTCATTCCCCTGCACCGTGGTTCCAAACATCTATTAAGTTGCATTCTGGGACCTGCAGTCCTGCGCCATATTCGGGACTGCTCACAGGTGCGAGGACTTCATCAGAAGGGCGGAGCTGGCTTGCACCAACTAGCGTATCTATGAGGGACCTGCAGGCAGCGTGTCATTTCACTCACGGGACGCTTTGGGCGCTGAGGAAGGCAGTTAAGCTGCCGAAATGCATTTGCAAGTAAACCAATAAACCAACGTCTCCTACCTGTTCCTCCAGGGAATCCGTCTCCTTTTTTCGGGAAGGAGGTTTGTGCATCAATTCAGCGCCACCCAGGGACGCTTCAGAGAGACCCCCATCGCGCTCTGGGAAAACCAGCCTCACTGGGACTTTGGACTCTTGCAGTTCTCGTGTATAGCCAGCGTTAGTTGGAAAGGCTGGGAGCCCGCCATCGAAACCAAGGAGGAAAGCTAGCAGTTTTGGGATTACCAATCCCATGCTGGGTCGGGCTCATGGTGGCTCATCCCCTGCTTCACGGACTCTCTGGTCGACGTGGTTGTGATGGTAATGGGGGACCGGAGGAGGCACTTGCTAGTTGGAACTCCAAAGCAGAACTGACCTCATAGTTTCCTATAAGTTCTCACGCTGTTCCTCGACCAGCCCGCAATGACATTGCTTTAATCTAGTCATTCCCCTGCACCGTGGTTCCAAACATCGATTAAGTTGCATTCTGGGACCTGCAGTCCTGCGCCATATTCGGGACTGCTCACAGGTGCGAGGACTTCATCAGAAGGGCGGAGCTGGCTTGCACCAACAAGGGTATCTATGAGGGACCTACAGGCAGCGTGTCATTTCACTCACGGGACCCTTTGGGCGCTGAGGAAGGCAGTTAAGCTGCCGAAATGCATTCGCAAGTAAACCAATAAACAAGCGTCTCCTACCTGTTCCTCCTGGGAATCGGTCTCCTTTTTTCGGAAAGGAGAGGATATATATATATATATATATATATATATATATATATATATATATATATATATATATATATATATATATATATTCTACACCTACATCCAGGCTAGTATGGCGCACATTGTAGGAGTATGCTACTGCTACTTTTTTTAATCGGAACTGTACATGTTCATCTTCTTAGCTCTATGGTACAAATGTACCTGCTGTTTAGTACATTAGTATTTGCGATTTCTTTTGTATGCTTCTGTTTCCCGATTGTCGCACAGCAAACATCGTGGAAGCAAATCAATTGACCCTTAAGGAATACTTCCGGTGTTTGCCACCTGGTTGTGAAGAACCTGAGTGAAGCGGCAAATCGACACTGTCTCAGGAGTCAGAGAACTTGCGGGACAGAGTGGAACTCACGTTAACAGTAGTGCACGTTCAAGTAAATGAGGCACAAAAGTGCATAAAATTAATCAGGCGCCAATAAACATGTCCGTAAACCGTGTAGCCGCAGCTGAAGGACTATTTCTAAACCTCCCGGAGGTTAACCATGAAAATGCACATATAACAAAGGAAATTAACAATTATGCAAGGACTCTATTAAGATCGAGAAAGACACCTCAAAACAGAACTTGCCAAGTTGTCAGAGAAGAAGTCCCTAGGAAAATATCAATGCTGAAAGAGTACCGAGAGGATTGAGTGTATTGATAGAGCCCACATTTGAGAATCCCAATCCTTTAATGCTTAAAGAGTGGGCAGAACATAGTTTGCAAGCCCCCAAGAGTATGGTTAGGATTTTAATCAAGTATGCAGAAGAAATTGAATGCATTAATGACATTTGGGATGGGTTGGATCAAAAAAACATAACGAAGATTCGCAAGGAAATAGATTAATGCCTAAAAAAGCATGAAGAGGTGATAAAGGCGACAAAAGCCTCCAAATTTGCAAGGGACAAGAATGACTATGGGTCAGGAAGGGTGTTTACATTCTCAAGGAAGTTTGACACAGTAAAAAGACAACATTTAATGAACAGTGTCAGCAAATTGCCAAGCAAAGGGGTTGGGCAACGCCAATGTAGCTTCAACCTCAGATTTGAGCTTGATACAAAGCAGTACAGATTAAGAGAACAACAGGGTCATGTCACGTGATAGAGGAAAGCTCACAACAAACCTCACACCTGCGGAGGAGTTGAATCTTTTAAGACGGGACCAAAGGCAAACCCTGCGTCCTTGGAACACCCAACACAAACAAGGGGGCGTAGAAACCTAAAAAGGGAGAGGAGGAGGAAATCAAGGAAACACGATCAGAGAGCCCACGCCAAAAAAGGGAGATGGTAGTTACATCTACCAACAGTACAGTCATCAGTCTTACAAATATAGTTAACTTCTGCTGAAATGCAGCTACGATACCTTGGTCCTGTCCTGAGAGCAACTTCAAGTACAAACAATCCAGGGTTGAGGTCTACAAATGTATTCAAAAACTGAAATTAATGAAATTCTAGAAACTGAAGACCATGACCAATCCATACAATGAGGCAATGCACAATGACACTGACAGCAAACCCCCTTTGCAGGCAGCAGATGTGATAACATTGAGAACCGTTCATATGCTGGCTAATGATGAGGGCAATTCTGTCATGTTGACTCAACAAGCCATGAATGAAGCAGGAATAAATATAAATGGTACAGTTTCAAGCCCTTTTAGACCTGCCTCGACTTTTGTACCCATCATGCCCAGAGAGGCAATAGATGTGTTCAATGACAGTCATTGAACTAAAAAAACACAAATGGTCAGTCAATCCAAAGATGTACAAAAGAAAGCATCAACAGATACAATGTTCTAACTTGATGAAAAAGTTGAGGGACAGCAAGGAAATTGTCATTAATAAAACTGACAAGGGAGGAAACATCGTCCTGTGGCCCAAAGACCAGTATTTGGAGGAGGCTAAAAGACATTTGGATGACACAGCCGGTTATAGGAAGGCAAGACTTCAAGATCTACGTAAATTTAAGGAAATTTATGTAGAAGCGCTGAAGGCTGAAGTGCTCAGCACAACAACTTCCCCCAGAGCACTGCTTGCAATTTATTAAGCCCGCTCTCTATCCTAACCTGACCGCTATAGAAAGGTCCCCCATACAATACAATCAGTCTGCAGCAGAGGAGTGTCCCCCACATCACACATTATCACATTGACCTCCTTCCACCTCAGACCAGGGCAACAATGAATCACAGATACCCGTCTCCACCATCCTTACACCAAGGTTAATCTTCCAGACAGTCTCATAGCTCCCTTATTAGTGAGTGCCCTCACTCGACTTCCAGTCTCACTTTGTGACCCGCATTCCCTAGAGGACAGCCCCTGACCAGTGTGGATCCCTCACCCTGTCAGAATCACAGTACCCCCTCAAAGAAACGCAACAATGTCACCAGGCATGCCAAATTCCACCAACGCCCCCCCCCCCACCCATGCAGAGCTACTTGAAACCTCACGGCATGAACTCCTTCGCAATTAGCTTCCCCCCAACCTCTCCCTTAAAGCAAAAAGAAATTTCAAACATAGGCTAATTACACAGCATCCAGAAATACTATTAGTGGACACATATCACTGCTCCTCCAAAGGGCAGATAAAGATGGATCTCATCTTCCACACTGAAATATCCGATAACTGGACTGCCAAATTCAGAACGCAACTTCACATCTCCAAAACTACGACTACTACGCATAGCTGCAAACTGACGACCTTGCCCACTAACCGCTCGACGCGGAGCAGGAACACGTCTGTGACCTTCTACTCCAACAACACAGTCTTGATACAGGAAAACAATGAGAACCTAGAGGCCTTAGACTCCCTCTTCCCTGCACTCCGAACCGCCCCTTACACATGCTTTGACCTTCCCTGACCCAGTACTTATCCCCGGACAACCTGTCTCACCAGGTGAACCAAATAACCACTCCTGAGCCCCTTGCCAGAACCACCATCCTCCCCTCTCGAGTCACCACCCACTCCTCCGCCGCCACGAATTGTGATCTTCAACTCCCCGATGAACGTCAAACCCAACCTCCCCCCCCCCCCCCCGACTCACTTAAACAACATCATGACCCTGCCCTGCCAGCACGGTCCACTAACTACACTACAACACCCGTAGACATCAAGAGGATGAAACCACAAAATTACCCAATGCACCCCCTAACCAGGGTCCCAAACAGAGTGAACATGATCTACACAAGCAGCAATAGGCACCATAACACAGTCATGCCCTCCACCTCACGGGACGACCCTACCCAAGACTCCCTCACCCCACCCCAGAAAACGTGGCGCAGCGTCTCACCCTACTAGAAAGCCAGCTAGAAATTATATTCCTGGGCCTAAACGAAATCTTAACCAACCTCGAGAAGGCTCGAAAGCCCCGGTAATCCCCACCCAGAGCTCCCACTCCGACCAGCTCCAACCAACTAAAGCGCCCTATCGAGTCCTAAACCACCCCCGTGACCCGGATACCGAGACCCATAAGAACTGACACAGATCCTGACAAAGAGACCCATAAGAAGCAAAGCCCTTGTGTCCCGGTTACAGAGACTCATAAAAACGAATACAGAGATCCAGACAGAGACCTATAAGAACCAAACCCGCAATGTCCTCAGAAGAAGCAACTGATCTAGCCTCAACGTACAACTCTCCTCCCACAGCCTCCCCAAAATCCAAGATCCAAGTGATCACGGGTTTCGGACGAGACCACCCCCTCACTAAACACCCAAGACCCCCACCCTCTATCCACCATACCAAGGGCCCCCCTGGAAAGAACCACAGCAAAAAAAGGCTTTGCACCGACTGCATGCTCATTAACTGCAGATCAGCCTCCAAGCATGCAACTGAACTAGCAGAAGCCATCCTCTCTCAGGTAAGACATTGCGCTCATCACGGAGACTTGGCTAAATGAGCTGTCCTCACCATGCTTGGATACACTTGTGCCCCTAGGTTTTACTATTATCAACAAAGACAGAAAAGATCAACGAGGTGGAGGTATAGCTATCATACACAAGGAAAACACCGCCATCGTGGAAAGGGACACTTGCAAGTACAGCACCTTTGAATGTCTTACTGCCAATATCAAGACTAAGAATAATAAAGCAATACTCTGCCACCTTTCCTATCACCCACCAGGCAACACCCCCGCATTCGGGGAACACTTTTTCAACCTGATTGCTCACTCAGACTCTAGCAACTTAATTCTTGGTGACCTGAACCTACATTGGAATGAAGTGAATAACCCGCTAATTCAAACTCTAAACAATCTTTCCGTGACAAAAATATATCCCAAATATCAGAGGAAATGCCAAATAAAGGAGCAACCGTGGATGCCATTATCGCTCAACGAAACACAATTACGATCGACCACATACTCTCCGTGGACTGGTCAGACCACTACATTATATTATTCCACATCAACATAAAAGTGCTATCCCAGCCACCCGTGCAAGACCCTCCAAATGGACTAGAAATCTCACCCAGATTCCCCTTGTCGTCCTAGAAGAAAGGATAAGCTTGCTCCTCCCCAGTGCTAATGATCACCTCACCACAACTGAACTCCCCTCGCTCTACAACTCAAAGATTGTGGCCCTGCTTGATCAACTAGCCCCCCTGAAATTAAAGAAACGCACAGCCACTCCTTCCAGATCATGGTTCAACTCTGACATCATCGACTCCAAAACAAGACGACGAAGAGCCACAGAAAGACGCTGGAGGAACAATCCTACGATTATCCTCCACGAACAACTCATAGCAGTTCACAGGAAGTACAACAAACATTAAAAAAAAACACGTTTTTTGCACCGCGCTACACAGCATAAAAAACAGACCCAAGAAGCTCTTTATCGGGCAACAAACCTCCAAGCCCGCTATGTCCTCTGGGCTTGCATCCAAAGAACTATGCGACAACTTCTTTAATGACAAGATCACCAAGCTCGAGCACTCACTGGACACTAACAGCACTCCCCCCACCAATAGCATCACATTTGGGGCGTATGATAACGCTCCCATACTCCCTACCAAACCTTGGCTACTCTTCCACCCCATTCAGGAACCTGAGATAGTCAATCTGATCTCCACCTCCAATCCCTCATCTCGCGTCCTGCATCCTATACTCCACCCAACTGACCAAAAAAGCTGAAACTCTCCCTAGCCCCGCTCTGTTGCAAGATCATAAACAGCTCCCTCAAAAGCAGAGTCATTTCAGACTGTCTCAAAGTTGGACAAGTCACGCCACTGCTGAAAAATCCCCGCCTTCACAAAGGATTTAAATAACTTGAGACCAGTCTCTAACCTTCCTCTACTAACCAAAATCCTGAAAAGATCCCTACTCCAACTAACCCAACCCATGGCAGTATCAACCTCCTTGACTCCCCAAAAGTCTGGCTTCAGAAAAGGCTGCAGCACTGAAACCACGATCCTCATCATAGACTATATCCACAAATCACTAGATTCGGATCAATGCGGTCTCCTCATTCTCCTAGACCCATCTGCAGCATTCGACACAGTAGATCACAAACTTCTCATAAGGTTCTCCAAGAAAAGGCCGGACTTGATGAGGTGGTACTCCAATGGTTCTCCTCCTTCCTACACAACTGCACCCAAAGAATCAAAATCAAAAACTTAGAGTGCATCTTTCAACCAGTCAGCAGGGGAGTCCCTCAAGGTTCAGTGCTCTCCCCGCAACTTTGACATTTACATGGAACCCCTAACCACCCTACTCAAAAAAGCCTACATTTGCTTCCACCTATATGCAAACGATACACAGATTTACTTGGAAACCTCCTCCATCAAGGACATTCATAGACTCAATGACATACTGAGAGAAGTCCAACACTGGCTGTCAAGTAACCACCTAAAACTGAATCCTGACAAAACGGAAATACTCCTCATCTCGAACAAAGAGAACCCCCAAATTGCTGAATGGATAAAAGATATTGATGCGCTCAACAGGAACCTCACCCTGGCCGACTCTGTAAAATCAGTAGGTATCACATTAGACTCTGAATTGGACATGACCAAACACATCAGGAACTCCGCTAAGAGGGCCTTCCTTAATCTGAAGCTACTGAACAAAAAACCTTTAATCCCGCCCAATGATCTCAAACAAGCCACCCAAGCATTGGTGTTAAGACTAGAATATGGGAATGCAATCCTCTCAGGAATAGCAATATCACATCTTGCTCCCCTCAAAACAACTCTCAACGCGGCAGCCAGACTGGTACTGGAATCAAGAAATTTGATCACATTTCACCTGCACACAGAGAACTTATGTGGCTCCCAGTCGAAATGCAGATGAGCATAAGAACAGCCTGCCTCACACACAAAGCCTTGCACATCGGCAAACCGGAATATCTGGCTTCCAAACTCAAAAAAGCCGGTCAGACCAGGAACCTGAGAAGTTCGAACACTCCACTCATCCCGCTGAAAACAATAAAACAAAAACCCGCGGCAAGGTCCTTCGCCAGGGAATGCGACCAAAATGTGGAACTCTGTTCCCCCTCACATCAGAACTATTTCCTCTTCTTTTGCAAAATTCAAAAGTCAGCTCAAAGTCCTGTTCCTTGACTGTTCCCTAGTGAACCGATAGGAGCAGTCGGAGCGATGAAGCAGACACCTCATACCGATTCAACTGTTCACAAGACTTCTACACCCGCCTCGCCCTTGACCCCACTCTTCTCACTCCTCCCCGAAAGTAGAGCTCTGCTCATGATAATAACTTTCCTCTAACACATTCCAAGACCACAGCACCTCATGGTTAAGCTAAGAATTAGAACTCTCCGCCAATGACCTATACTATTATTGTATTACGTGATTTTCTGCATTGTAACTGATGTAAAGCGCTCCGATACCCTCGAGTTAGGTCAGCGCTATGTAAAACTTCTTAAATAAATAAATGATATAAAAAAAACAATGGAAACGAAGGGGGATGCTGACCAAGGATGTGACAAATTTCCTTAAGATTGAATTCCCTATACCAACAGTGTTATACTTTATTCCCAAAGTCCATAAGGGTATAATGCAGGTCCTTGGTGACCTATAATTTCGGCTAGAAAACGTCTGTTAGAACCAATGTCCAAATATGTGGAATATTTCCTGCAAGACTTTGTGGCTGAATTACCATCATTTATCAAGGACACAGAAGGCCTTTTGAGAAAAATACATAATATGAAGTGGGATAAAGATTTCCTTTTTATAGTGATGGACATCACATCACTATACACCAGCATCAACAACAGCGATGGTTGAAGAGCCGTGAAATACTTCCTCAACAAGAGATCGAGAAGTCTTTGACAGAACAAGATGCTAATTGCGATGATCAAATTATGACTAACAAACTACTATTTTATATTAAATAAGTATCAACATAGGAGGGGAATAACCATGGGAGCCTGCTTCTCCCCCAGCTATGCGTGTTTCCATGTGGGCTGGTAGGAGGAGCAGGTCCTCAAAACACAATTTAAGCAATTGTGGGAATTACATGGGATACAATGGTGGCGCTTATTGACGTCTGTGTAGTTTGGAGGGGCAATGCAGAAGATGCTAATGCTTTTGTGGAAAATATTAATACAAATGATCTAAATCTTACATTCACAGCCCAAATCATGAACCAGTCTATCAAGTTTTTAGATTTGCAAGTCTATATTGAAAATATGGTACAAACTAAACTACACAGAAAACTCAAAGCAGGAAATTCAATCCAGCACGCTAAGAGTGCACAACCCAGACATTTGATTTGGAGCATCCCCTAAGGGGAATATTTAAGAATACTTCGAATCTGTAGCTCTGAAGAGGATTTAAGGCAGTGCCAGAAAGAAGCAACCAATAGATTCATTGCTTGTGGGTACAAAATCAAGGACCTACAAAAAGTCATACTTAAAGCCAATGCCCAAACAGGAGAGGCTAGTATGTTTGTTAAGAATGATAAGATGAAACCTGTTGATAGATCTACTCTGAACACAGGGGAGACACCATGTGAGATCAGAATGATCATGACCTATAGCAAACAAGGGTGGCAAATCTGAAAAAAATCATCAACATCCAATGGTCCATAGTGTTAACCAATAATAATAATAATAATACCGACATTTATAAAGCGCGAACAGCTACCTCACAAGGAGGTGTCCCGGCGCTGAGTGATCATTTTTCCAGGTAGGAATGGGCGGAGAAAGGGGAGAGAGTGTTTAGTTATTCTGGGAAAAGAGCCAGGTCTTTAGCTGCCTCTTAAAACTGGCTTCCGTTGGAGCCAGTTGGATGTTGACCGGTAGGGCGTTCCAGAGTGTCGCCGTGCAGGCAGAGAAAGATCTGCCTCCGAGTCTGGCTCTCTTGGCGCGGGGGATGGAGAGCAGGTTTCGTGAATTAGAGCGCAAGCATCTCTCCTGATAGTATCTGGGGAGTCTAAGCTTTAAATAGGAGGGGCAGGTCCCCTTTTGGGCTCTAAACGCCAGAGTTAGAGCTTTAAACTTGATTCTGCAGGCTACAGGGAGCCAATGCAGATCGCGCAAGTACGGAGAGACATGCTGTTTAAAAGGGATGTTTTTTAGCAGTCTCGCAGCCGCGTTCTGCACGATCTGCAGTCGTTGCACCAGATATTTGGGTAGGCCGAGGTAGAGGCCGTTTGCGTAGTCCAGTCTGGAAGTGACTGTAGCATGGACCACCGACTTGCGACAGTCTTCAGGCAGGAGGGACAGAAATTTGCGAAGGTTTCTTAGTTTATGGAGACAGCACGCAGAGACCTGCTGTATATGTGAAGAAAAGGAGAGACTCTCATCCCATCTTACTCCCAGATTTTTCGCATTGGTGCTGGGTAGAGGAGGGATACCCATTTCGGAGGGCCACCACAGGCTTGGGGGGGGCCGAGTATGTTTGCCAAAGAAGATGACTTCCGTCTTGCTTGCATTCAATTTGAGTTTGTTTGCATTCATCCATTTGGCAACATCTCGCAAGCATCCCTTCATATTGCTGAAGGCTGCCTCTGAGACGTCCGAGAAGGGGAAAATTAATTGTGTGTCGTCGGCGTATGAAATCGCCTTGACACCCCAATTAGCAATGAGGGAGAAGAGAGGAGCCAGATAAATATTAAAAAGTAGTGGACTGAGGGCCGAGCCCTGAGGGACACCACACCAGAGGGGTTTAGGTTTTGAGGAAAGGGGGCCCAAGGCTACTTTCTGGGTACGATCCGTGAGATAGGACTGTAGCCAGCCCAGAGCCTTATCTTCCAGGCCTGTGTTTTTTAGCCTTGACAGTAGCCTCACATGGTCCACAGTATCAAAAGCGGCAGATAGATCCAGGAGCACCAACATAGCCGATGCTCCTGAATCTAAAGACCACCTGATCGACTCAGCCACTTCTATCAGAGCGGTCTCAGTGCTAAAGCCCGCCCTGAAACCCGACTGGGTTTCATGTAGTGTGTCTCTTTCTTCTATGAACCTGTTCAGTTGGCGCTGTATCAGTTTTTCAAACATTTTGCCAGGGGCTGCTAACAGGGAGATTGGCCGGAGATTGCTCAAATCATCCGGGGCACCGTTTGGTTTCTTTTTTAAAGGCAGGAGTGTGGCATGTTTCCAGCAATCAGGGAATAGACCAGTTTTGATAGATGTATTCCAGATATGTAGCAATGAAGTGGCAATTGAGTTCGACATCATTTTCCATAGCTTGGGCGGGCATGGGTCATCAGGAGCCCCTGATTTACATTTTTGTAGTTCCCTTTTGGCCTCGGCGAGGGAGATAGGATGAAATTGAGCTAAGGCGGGGAGGGAAGCCACATTATCACTTGTGTCGGACATAATTGTGGGCTCGGGACTGGTGAAGGTGTCGTAGACTTTCTCGATCTTTTTATCAAAAAAGACCGAGATGTCCTCGCAGAGTTTCTCCGACGGAGTCACTTCAGTTTCAATTGCCCGAGGTTTAAAAAAGGATTGAACAATTTTAAAAACTTCCTTGCTGGATTGTTCAGCTTGCTGAATGGAGGTCGCAAAGAACAATTGTTTTGCTTTTTTTATGGATTTGTGGAAAACACGCAGGGCTTCTTTATAGCAAATTTTTGCTGATGTGGAATAATTTATCCGCCAGAGACGCTCTAGTTTTTTGCAATGACTTTTTTCAGCCAATAGCTCAGTCGAGAACCATGGGGCCGAGGGGGATTCTCTGCGTGATGTAGCAATTTTTGCAGGCGCGATAGTATCCAGCGAATTACCTATCCAGAAATTTAGAGCCACGGCGTCCGAGTTCACATCTGATGACAGAGTTGGAGTAGTGGCTGAGAGAGCAGGACAGAGAGTCTCTGCTGATATGTTGGCCCAGTTTCTGCGAACATAGGATCGTCTCCCTTTTGTCTGGTGGTGGGAAGGGAAGGAGAAAGAAAAAGGGATTAAGAAGTGATCCGTCCAAAGCAGTGGTTGTGCGGTTTTGGCTGAACAGTCCGGGATATTGGAGAATATCAGGTCCAACGTGTGGCCTGCCTTATGCGTTGGTTCCGAGATAATTTGGAATAGGTTCGCCGCTTCCAGAGTAGAAATAAGTTGGGTGGCTAGGGGGCAGTCTGGGCTGTCAATGTGAACATTGAAATCGCCAACTGCAATAAAATGGGGGTGAACTATTGAGCTTTGGACTATAAGGTCCATTAGTTCGGCAGTATAGTTGGTAAGGCAATCCGGGGGCCGATAGATGATCAGGCCGGCTAGAGACAAATGGGGGTTTATTTGAAAACAGAAATGAAGCCCCTCAATGCCTGGGATGGAGGTAGGCGTTGAGGAGGATAGTGTATATTTGTCTTTAAAAATAATCGCTACCCCACCGCCCTTTTTATCATTTTCTCTGTTTGAGACGCTCATTTTGTAGCCTGGTGGGACAGCCAGTGAGATAGAAGCTACACTGTCCACAGACAGCCATGTTTCTGTAAGAAATAGAGCGTCCCAATCACCAACATTACACTAAGCCAGATTCTTCCCCAGAAAGTGTCTTTAACATTCAGACATTCTCTCTCCATGAGAGATTCATTAGTGAGGAGCAGCCCGGAGGATACTCAGGCTCTTACCCGCTAATAAACCAAGACAGGATTTTTCAAATGCAGCTCTTGTAGAGCCTGTAAATTTGGAGTTATCATAATTAACTTCACCACTGCATTTAGCGACGTACCCGTTAAATTCAGAGGTCACTACACTTGTAGAACAGAATATCCAGTATACGTGTTAGAGTGCCCATGTGGGTTAAAATACGTGGGGAGCACCAAACTCCAAGTTTACAGCAGAAACTTGCAACATAGGGGCTGCAGTAAACTCAGATCCAAGTTACCCGGTGGTCAGGCATTTTTAACTGATACATCAGAACATCATAAGGGAACTCAAATACTTTGTGATTGGACTGGTTACTACACCAAGAAGAGGAGGTAACAGAAATTATTATTAAGGCAATCGGAATCATAATTTATAATGGAACTTGGCACCAAAATGCCGAAAGGATTAAACACTAGGGAGGATCTCCACTACTTTTTTTTAAATGGGGTTTTACATAATATCCAGTATAAGCCATCAGCTAGTTTAATTAAGGAGTTGCATATATTAAAGTGATGTCCTACTTCCCAAGTGAATACCCGTAGATTAATCATACTTCTGTGATGTCCCCGATTGTTGACAAAGGTTTTTCTCTCCCGCCACGGGCAGTATAGTATGTGTATAATTTGTATAGAGAAATTTTACCTTGCATTAGCACTATGACACTTTAGGTATTGCATACCTGCGATGTGCACTACTGTGATATTACCATACACGAGGCTTTGTGGCGTTATAAGGCTGGTTCAGATAAACACAAGCAATTTATTGCACAGCAGCACTTTTTCAAACACTTCGCACTTCATAGGGAGAGTGCAATTAGGCGCACATAACACTTTAAGAGGTGCATGTAGCACAATATTTAGAAAACACAATTGTAATAGGCTAAACCAATTGCGATAATTATGAACTTAAAAAAATCTAGAGATGCAATTGTTGTTTTCACCCAGTATGATTATAAATGTATCCCGATTCTTATTTTAAACTGATTGAAGTAATTACCATATTTTTGTTGGCATCTGTGTAGATATTGATACTTGTAAGGATTATCCAACCGTGTCACAGGAGCATTATACTGGAATATGAAGAAACTGCATGTGATTAGCTCAAGTAAATCTTGTGTCCCAAGTAGAACAATTGTTAGCCAAATATTGTGGTAATGTTATATTTAAATTTTGCATTCTTGGATTTGTAACTTATTAAAGACTTGGGATAGTCTGTTTTTATATATATTCAATTAATGTGCATCAGTGATTATCAAGGATATATAAGGGGTAGAAAAATGCAGGGTTGCCATGTGATCAATACCGCGATGTAGCAGTGGTCATGGCAGATGTCTTGTGAAGTCCGTTTCATTTGGGAAATGAAGCCTGAATAAAGCACTTTTTGTATTAAACAACGTGGAGTGGTCAGTACCTGTTTAGCTGCAGTGGTAATCCCAGCAAACACAACATCAACATCACCTATACGGGTTTAAAACCTTGTTATAACTGCAGTAACTGCAATAATTGCATTCCTGGTAATACCATCAATCATCCTATGAAAGGACATTCGATTAAACTTAAGGTGAATGCGACCTGCAACAGTAGTAATGTCATTTATCTATTGAAGTGTCCATGCGGCAAATGTTACGTTGGCCATACTGAAAGAAAGATCTGTGCTAGGATCTTAGAACACAAGAGTAACATTCGCACCCAGAATCTTAAGTCCACTGTTGCCACCCATTTCATGGAGAACAGTGGTCCATAGGATTAAGTTTTCACAAAGACAAATGCAAATATAGACTCCAATTAGTACTATATTGACCAGTTTTTCAGTACCCAGCCGGGCCTGAAATTTTATTTCAAATATAAGCAAGTTTAAAAGACCATCAAGGAGGTCTAATGCGACAGTTGATAGGGTACAAGCCTTGTACCTATCCAAAAGTACACTCAAAAAGAATTCAAGGGTAGGAAGAGAGCAAGGAAAAGAGGGTAAAGAATATCAGGCAAAAAGAACATTGGAGCCAATTGTCCCTTGCATCAATAGCATATTAGCAAGGCAAGTTCAGACAACCAATTCATGTAACAGTGTAGACACAATGGGAAAGTTACAGAATCGGAGTAAGTGTCGACGGCGTTTCGATCCCCGGCTCCTAGTGAACTGGGATCATCATCAGGACTTTAACAATGTATTGCCTGTATGTGCTTTTTAAAACCTTTCAGAGCGATCTTCAGCAGCCTCCTGAGAGTTTAGGAGAAATAGTGGGATGGAGGGCTGGTGCCTCGATGTCCTATTCCGGTAGGTTTTAGGGTTGCTGCCATAAGTTCCTATCTTGTGTTGGATAACGCTTGAAAGGATTCAAGAATCACGGACCTATATAGTGTATATTCAGACCTCTTGAGGGTATACACTTTGGTTTTCAGAGTCTTAGCACAGATAATACGGAAGTATTATCGTGAAGTCGGCGTACCGCCACTGTGCACACCGCCTGCAGCTTACTCGGATCGCGAGTGAAGGAGTATTAACTCTGTGCTAAGACTCTGAAAACCAAAGTGTATACCCTCAAGAGGTCTGAATATACACTATATAGTTCCGTGATTCTTGAATCCTTTCAAGCGTTATCCAACACAAGATAGGAACTTATGGCAGCAACCCTAAAACCTACCGGAATAGGACATCGAGGCACCAGCCCTCCATCCCACTATTTCTCCTAAACTCTCAGGAGGCTGCTGAAGATCGTTCTGAAAGGTTTTAAAAAGCACATACAGGCAATACATTGTTAAAGTCCTGATGATGATCCCAGTTCACTAGGAGCCGGGGATCGAAACGCCGTCGACACTTACTCCGATTCTGTAACTTTCCCATTGTGTCTACACTGTTACATGAATTGGTTGTCTGAACTTGCCTTGCTAATATGCTATTGATGCAAGGGACAATTGGCTCCAATGTTCTTTTTGCCTGATATTCTTTACCCTCTTTTCCTTGCTCTCTTCCTACCCTTGAATTCTTTTTGAGTGTACTTTTGGATAGGTACAGGCTTGTACCCTATCAACTGTCGCATTAGACCTCCTTGATGGTCTTTTAAACTTGCTTATATTTGAAATAAAATTTCAGGCCCGGCTGGGTACTGAAAAACTGGTCAATATAGTACTAACTGGAGTCTATATTTGCATTTGTCTTTGTGAAAACTGAATCCTATGGACCACTGTTTTTCATAATAATGGATTGCCCAAGGTCCCTAGGTACTGATTGGGTCCCCCTTGTTTTTTGAAAATATACCCATTTCATGGAGAACAGACACACTGTGGCTCAACTCAAATATCAAATATTGGAACAAGTTCAAATCACGTTCAACAACAAGAACACCCTACTAAAAACGAGAGAACTTCTGGATCCGTTTCCTATCCACGATGGTGCCCCATGGGCTCAATGACCGCATGGAATTCCTTTGTAACTTGTCCTTATTTTGTTTTCTATCTTTCTCTTATTTCCCAGTTTCTAACCGTATTTCTGCATGTTCCTTTCTTCTATAACTCGCCTCACTCTGTGCACATTATAGGTCCTTCATTTTACTTTGGATACACTCCATCATGGCGACTCTTTAGGCTCGCCCTGCGATTGCAGGCCAAAGGCCTGCTGTCGCAGAGCGAGACTATTGTTATCATTCCGCCTTTCAAGGACTGAAAGGGAGAGGACAACAGACTGTCACGCGCACGCAGCAGCCTGCCGGGATCAGGTCGCGCGCGTCAACGCGCGCTCCGATTCCGGCAGGCTTTTCACAACACATGCACAACACACATACAACACCCATACAGACCCCCACGCACGCACACACATACACAGAGAACCCCCCGGCGCTTACACACACATCACCTACCTCGTCTCGGCGTCTTCGTGCTCCCTTACCCCCGCTCCTCTGGCCGATTGTGCTCTGTGAACGTGCACGTCTCCGGAAGACGTGCTGCCCCCAGCTTGGTTTTTTGGATCCATTTCGCGGCCGACGCAACTAAACGCTGACGTCTTGTTAATCGTTCTCATTGCCCCAACCTGCCACTTAACATCCCCGTGCAGTCCCCTACCCCCACCACCACCTCGTAATGTAGAGCACTGGGATTTATTAAGGCAGTCGCACTGCAGGCCCAATACGTTCTCACCGCCTTCTCTGCATCGGAGAGGACATGGCACCAGCTAAAGAAACAATAGCATAAACTGGAACGGAATTGGTGGTAGATTTCCACATTGCCTTGTGTGCACTGATCGTAAACATGCAGTAAAAATGCTGCGGTTCATTTTCAGGTCTGTAGCCCTTAAATCTTCTTTAGAGAAATTATCCTGCGCCACACCCTCCATCACTGCTTGTTATTTTTAATCCTTTGGCGCCCTTTGCCGTCACTTTTAATGAGCATTTTCCTGTCTCAGCTCAATGACCAATTCATCAACAGCGCGCTTTATCTTTCACAAACGCTTGCTCGGTAGCCCTCTCTTACCCCACTTCTCCTCTCTCCTTCCAGGCACCTTGTCCCTCCCTAATTGCCCCCTCTCCTTTCAGGCTTCTCGTTCCGCCCTCACTGCTCCAGTCTCTCTCCAGGTTTCTTGTCCTCTCATGCTGCTCTCTTCCTCCTCTAGGCCTCATGTCCCTTCTCTGCTCCTCTCTTTTCCTCCTGGCCTCTCGTCCTTCCCCCTCTCTCGTCCCTCCCTTGTTGCTCTGCTCTCGATCCAGGATTCCTGTCGCTCACTCGTTGCTCCCTTCTCCCTCCAGGCTTCTCATCCTCCCCTGCTGCTCTCTTCTCACTCCAGGCCTCTTGTCCCCCCTCTGCAGCTCCCCACTCCCTCCAGGCCTCTCGTCCCTCCCGTCTCCCTCCAAGCCGCTGGTCTCTCTCTTGTTGCTCGTCTCTCCCTCCAGGCTTCTCATCCCTCTCTTGTTGCTCCCCTCTCCCTCCAGGCTTCTTGTCTTCCCATGCTGCTTGTCCTCCCATGCTACTCTCTTCTCCCTCCAGGCCTCTCGTCATTTCCTTCTCCCTCCAGGCTTCTCATCCCTCCCTTGTTGCTCCCCTCCCCCTCTGCTTAATTTGAGCCGGTGGTTGCCGCACCCAGGATAATGTGCAGCATGGATAAATACTAATAAGGTCCCAAAGGCGAGACTGATTGCATTGCAAATGCTTGTTTTCTCTATCTATTCACACTCCACCTGATCTTGCACTACTTCATGTTTCAGTCCGCTTTCTATGTTTGCTTGCACTGGATGCTTTAATCCCTGGTTACCAGCGGCCTCGCGGCTGATCTTCTCCGCTCGGAACTCCGCGGAGTTTGAGCGTAGTCTCGCTCATGTAAGTACCCTTCTGGGGACTGTATAGTTATTACCCTTGCTGGCTTTACCTGGTTCTTAGTGCTTGTTTAACCGTTATTTTCACTGTCACGTTCACATTATGCTTATGCGTTTCACAGTTGCTTGTCTGCTAGTCACTCCTCATTTTACGCGGTATTCGATTTTAGTTACACTTTGTTTTTACACCATAGGTGACTCTAGGCTACCTTGTCATTTCATTCATTCTTTGGATGTCACGTACTCTACTTGTTTTTATCTTAGGTTTATGATCAGATATTTACTTATACACTGGGAGTATTTTGTATTGATGTTTATATTTTGAGAGATGTCGAATTTCAGTGATTCGTGTTATGTTCTGATTTTCCTGTAGAGTAATCCCCTGACGAAGGGCTCCGCCCGAAATGCTTCGGGATGTGTGATGATGGTTTTGTAACATATCAGTTTTAGAGACATGCTTGGAATACAGTTATCCTTATGATTTGAATCAATGACATTTCTTCAATATGTTCAAATAAACCTTGAAATATGGATAACTTCGACTGCCGCATGAACTTGTTATTACCCTTTTGCTTATGGAATTAGACCGGTTGGTCCTCCCTGTTGTGCTCAGAGGCGTTCTCTCCCTAGACGGGGGAGCTGTATATTAGATCCTTACTTCTCACTGCCTGGCCAGACAGTGATTTCCTCTTGCAGCACACCTCAACACGTTACAATCCTCTACCACAGATTAAATTTGCTGTGCGAGTTCCCTTTCATAATTGTAATCTGTTGTGTGCCAGGATTGTGTTGTGTGTGTGTATATATATATATATATATATATATATATATATATATATATATATACTCACTGAAAAAACCATAGGTTTCACACCAGTTCTAGTTAGGTGGAAATTTTACTCGCATAAAACCATTGAAATTCCCACGTTATAGTTAGTTGGACTCACTATAACTTGCGTGTGCAATGCACTGCTGTTGACGTCACATATTACATCACTCATGACATGGTCAGTGACATCACTCATGACATCACTAATGACATCTCAAATGACGTTTCTGTGCTTAAGACCCGTTTTGGCCCCTCCTGGACCTTGATACACATACGTACATGCTACACCTACATATCTGGGCTAGGTACATTTAGGCAAATTACGTACAGAGCGCATTGTAGGAGTAATCTAATGCAACTTTTTCATCAGAACTGTATACGCTCATCTTCTTAGCTCTATGGTAGAAATATATCTGCTGTTTACTATATTAGTACTTGCGATTTCTTTTATATGCTTCGGTATCCGGATTGTTGCAGCACATATGTTTTACACCAGACCGACACTGGACCAATAAATACTTATTGCAACATCCTAACCGCCATCCTGTGTATTTTCTGAGAATAAGTAAGCATGAGTGACTGGGTGAAAAGTACTGTACTGTTTTCCACGATCCCAGAGCTTTTGGGGTTGTTGTGTTGACTTGAGCTGGATTGGTTGACAGTTTGTCTGGTCTGTGATCATAAAATGATGTTTTGTTATAGTGGCACGTGTGTGTTATATCAAGCATAGAACCATATGTTAATATTGGACATTACGATGTCGATGTACAAAATGATATATGTACATATAAAAACAAACTTGCATTCTGCTGTTGAATTTACCCTATGTGACTCAATCCAGAGTCAGAAATACGTGGTTAGGCAGGCCCTACCACCTAGGCCTCAAGCAAATGATTGATAGATCGCAGGTGGAGGGAGGGCAGTTAACCCGTAGACAGAAAGCACGCATCGGAAAGCCCAGATCGATCCAACAGATGGGACGCAAAACCACAAATGTTTCAGGAGATTGGCCCCAGTAAAACACAGTTTGCCAGAGCGGTGCACTTTCTAAAAAAAAAAAAAAAGTCAGATCCCACACTAAAGGGTCTATTATACTAGCGGGTGGATCGCCACCACCCGTATGGGGGTGGCGATCCGCCCGCCATTACATGCCGCACTCCTCCCATTTCCCCCCAGCCATATTACGATGGCGGAGGGGACCCCAGCGGACGGAAAGACCGTTTGCCGGTTTTATGGTGGCGGTGTCTTCCAGACACGACCTATATTACAATACAGGCGGAGTAGTGTCTTTCCATGGCGGCATTGCCGCCAGGGAAAGGTATGCAGTGCCTGAATGTCGGGCCTGTTGTCGGCCCCCAAGGTGTGGGGGGGGGGGGGGGGGGGTAGGGGGTGCACATGGGGGGTACCTACGATACCTCCCTGCATTTGCATGCACAATGTGGCAGGCACTGCGCAGTGCCTGCCACGTTGTGCATGCAAATGCACAAGTTGCATCCAGGGCATTGTGGCGGGCGGCGCTGTGAGTACCGTCCGCCACAATGTTGTGGAAGGGGTATGCCACCGCTGTGGCATCCTGATTGCCGGTGCGGGACCGCCGCACCACTGGCGGCTGGTCCCAGTACCACAGGGGTGTTCGCCCGCCATCCTGATAGACCCCAATGTTAGGAACACACAGCCAATCAGAACACAGCATGTACATTACATGCTGTGATCACGCGCTCTTCATGGCAGACATCTGGACACGTACCCACTGGCCCTACAGTATGTTCACACAAGGACAAAGCCTGCCAGCGCTTCTTATCAAACCCCTGATTTATAGCACCATGATTAGGCCTAAATTATGATCACCAAAGAAATGCATAAATAGTTTTATGATGCTTCATATAAAGTATAAAATAACGTCCGAAACCAAAGTGCTTTACAACAGTTTTCAGACCCCGACAATTACCGGATCTCTCGGCTGCTGCGTTTAATTAAACAACTGTTCTTGTTGTGCCAAACGCCTCTTGTCTTTCATTTTTTAAAGTTAATTCATATTCAAGTAACAAATAACATCATTCATGAACCCCAACAAACACAAATAATCAACACAATGATTTTTACCTTTATAGCTCTTCACCACCTCGGGGCACTGAATCCTCAATTTGTTGCACCTGTAACACACAAATCATCTTTAAATTAAAGAGCAATAACAGCTACAGGAACAAAGGATGAACGTCCGCTTAAGACCTGCGTTTGAAGTAAGATTCAGTATTAAGTGGGAGACACTGCTTATACACAACAGTCAAAGCTCTAACGATATCAAAAAGTGCCTTTCATATTTAATGACAGGATGTGGAGGCTCTAAGGCGGATAGCTCAGTGAGATCAGGGTGCATCAAGGGAGGCCGCGGAGGGCCAAAGTGTGGGTCTTTTAAGCACAATGGTTCGCTCAGTGAGAACAGGGCTAACAGGTTACATCTGCTCCAGGTGGGGTATATTCTAAAGACATAATAAATACCTTGTTAATTGGGGTCGTGTCTATACCGACCATCACCCACACAAAGTGATTTTATGGATATTCAACACTAACACTTTGCGTGAGCTCAGTGGTGGCATTCACACTGCAGCAGTGAGACCCGCTCATTACAGAGAGGAGGATAATAAACCAGCCTTACCTGCTCAGGGTGCTTCTGACATCCTGCAAAACAGAGAAACAAACAGAGAAATCAGATTCCACAGAAGAGGTCAAAATGTGGAAATATTTTTAGGAGGGAACACTCAAAAGTTAAGACAGTCTGTAATATTGTGAATGGGGAAGCATGACAGCACAGGGTATGGGATACCATGACTAAGCACAGAACGTGACATTCTGAAAGTGCTCCCATCACATGGCAGAAACTGATATCCTTACTGGGAATCACAAACCATAACACAGTCTGATCATATGAATGGGGTCATGTTACGCATTGTATGATGTTTCCAACATCAATAGAAACATCAAATCAATTTGAAAAGTGAGTTGATAAGTTGTATGGGAGTGTGTGCGGTGCATCTTTGTACATTAAGGAATTATGGGGTATATCAAGACAGGCGATAATATTATTGCTGCTTTATGGGTAGAAAACTGCTGATAAAGCGGCGATGTTATCGCCCGTCTTGATAATATGCCCCTATTTTTGTCTGTTAAACGTTTTATAGTAGTAAATGTGTTTTGCATTAATGCATGCTGTTATGTTTTTTTTGTCTAATATCAGTTTGTGCGTCTCCGTACATTAAGGGATAATGAGCCACATTAATAAAGGGCGATACATTATCGCCACTTTTATAGACCGGAAACTGCCGGTAAAGCGGTGATAATAGTCTTGATAATATATCCTTGTGAATTGCCATGGAAGCCCAGGTTAACACTAGAACCTGGGCTGCTTTGGGAATTTACAAGGGCCTATTATCAAGCCCATTATTGCTGCTTTAGCGGCAGTTTCCTGCCGATAAAAGCGGCGATAATGTAACGCCCTTTACTGATATGGCATTGACGGGCATATCATCAAGGACCGGTGTTAAAATTAGACGTTTTATGCTCAGGAAACTGCTGATAAAAAGGCGAAAATGGTCTTGATAATACGCCCTTGTTAATTCCCATAGAAGCCCGTGTTCTGGTATTAACATGGGCTTCTATGGGAATTAACAAGGGCGTATTATCAAACCCAGACGCGGCCCCTGGAGGGAGTTGCGGTGGGACAGGCAGGGGAGGGGCAGTGTGGGGGGTGATAAACAACCGAATCTGTAAGATTGTAGGCAAGTAAACAATTAAATTAATAAAACGAATTTCGGGCCATATTATCAACATAATTTATCGCCTTATCACCGCTTTTATCGGCAGGAAACTGCCAATAAAGCGGCGATAATGGCCTTGATAATATGCCCTTGTGAATTCCCATAGCAGCCCAGGTTAACACCAGAACCTGGGCTGCTATGGGAATTTACAAGGGCCTATTATCAAGCCATTATCGCCGTTTTATCAGCAGTTCCCTGCCGATAAAAGCGGAGATAATGTATCGCCTTATGTTGTTGATAATATGCTCCTTTGTTGCGTGCCCTGCATCGCATTTTGCGATGCAGGGCGCGCTATGAAATACGGGACAAATGATCAAGGACCAGTGTTAAAATTATCGCTGTTTTATCGTATTCGCAGGGTATGCGGAGACTGAGTAGCAACTATGGTGCGATCACTCTCACTGTCAAATCAGAGCACAGGCGCGCTGTGAGAATAGATAGAAGTGGTCACTTAATGGAGATACGGCTTATTGTGCGATGTTAGCAGGCATCGCTTACATGATTACGGTAACTGAGCATGTGGTTTGCTATAAAAAAAAGTTGTGTTTACTCCTCTGTATGGGAAGCTGGATGTTTCCATCTGGCCATTGATTCCAACCTTGAAAGAAGAGTCCACCAAATGAGCCGTATAAGAGCGCTATTGTCTCAAAAAGAGGTCGCTGTTACATACGCTACAGAAACATTTGTCCTTCATGTAGCAAACACCCGTGAGGTCATGAGTGATGTAATATATGAGGTCATCAGCAGTGAGTTGCGGGGGCGCGAGTTATAGTTAGGTGAACTAACTATAACGGGGAATTTCAAAGGTTTTGTATGAGTGAAATGTCCAGCCAACTATAACGTGCGAAACCTATGGTGTTTTCAGTGAATTTCTAAGGTTTTTTAAATGCTAATTCCCAACTATAAAGTGTGTGAAACCTATGGTTTTTTCAATGAATTTCTAAGGTTTTTTTAAATGATAATTCCCAACTATAACGTATGTGAAACCTATGGTTTTCAGTGAATATATATATTTCTCCTTTTGTGAAAAATGATGCTATTGGAAAGAAAAAGGTGCAATGTTTGGGTATGCTCCACTCACACTTTTGCAATTGTTAATTTTATGGTCACTTCGAAAGATTGGTCTTAAGATTGAGCATACTTTATGACTAAGGGAACAATACAGAGTTCGGTGAAAACTATATCACAATGGTTCTGGTCTCTTTGTTAAAAACATGAGACAGTCTGATACTCTAATAAAAGTCAAAGACAATGTTTTCACACAATATTCTGAAAAGATTCGCATAAACCAGCACATTCTACGTTTTTCTGAATGAGGCCACATCTCAGTCTGTGATATTGTAAATAGGGTTGCATGACCCCGGATGTCTGTAATATTCTAATCAGTGTCGCATTACCCCGATACACAGTGAATTTCATATAATATTACAAAATATGAATTATTCCCATCCATAAAAGATGTTGATCTTCTAGGTGATATCCCAACCACTGAGAAGTACATCGCCCCTTCCAGGGTGAATTCTGCCTTGTGGAGCCATCAGCAAAAATGTGTGTTGACTGAGAAGCAGTGCAAGGAAAGTGAGTCATAAGCTGGTGGAGATACTGCATCTACCTCGACACAAGAATACAGCTCACTGAGCAGAATGGGCACTAGAAGAGTGACCTGCAGGAGCAGGCATGAACAGAAGGAGCATTCGAAAAGTGCTCTAAGAATGGACAAACAAAACAGATGATGGACCGAATGTGGATCAATGTCACACATTCAACCCAGTCCAAAGATCTGGGCCCAAATCCATCGTTTTTTTGCACTCCACACCACCCTGGGTTAGACAATGGCGATCTACAAATCAGCTCTGACCCTGTGCCCCATGGGAACAGTCCAGTCCGAACTACAAAAGCCATGTCCTTCCCAGAACGGAATCAAGCATCCGAATACCGGACCGGTTTCGAGGTAACACCTCTCATCAGCCCGGCTAGCTTGACTCCAGTGGTGTGGAGTGCCTGGGACCCGCGTCTGAGCATCCCCAGCGCACTTAGGGCGGAATTTGCAAACAAAACAGATGATGGACCGAATGTGGATCAATGTCACACATTCAACCCAGTCCAAAGATCTGGGCCCAAATCCATCGTTTTTTTTGCACTGCACACCACCCTGAGTTAGACAATGGCGATATGCAAATCAGCTCTGACCCTGTGCCCCATGGGAACAGTCCAGTCCGAACTACAAAAGCCATGTCCTTCCCAGAACGGAATCAAGCATCCGAGGACCGGACCGGTTTCGAGGTAACACCTCTCATCAGCCCGGCTAGCTTGACTCCAGTGGTGTGGAGTGCCTGGGACCCACGTCTGAGCATCCCCAGCGCACTTAGGGCGGAATTTGCAAACAAAACAGATGATGGACCAAATGTGGATCAATGTCACACATTCAACCCAGTCCAAAGATCTGGGCCCAAATCATTCGTTTTTTTGCACTCCACACCACCCTGGGTTAGACAATGGCGATATGGAGAATGGAGGCATGACCAGAAGGAGTACTAAAAGACTGCCGAAGGCAGGAGGTAAGAGCAGACAGGGTACTAAACGAGTGGCATAAGGGAGATGGTACGAGCAGAAGCGGTACTAGACAAATGACCAGCAGTAGAAGGTATGAGCAGAAGGGGTACTAGAAGAGGACGTGCAAGAGAAGGTATCAGCAGAAGGTGTTCTAGAAGAGTGCCCTGCAGGAGTAGGTGCAAGCAGAGGGGTTACGAAGAGGTAATATAAAGTTTATTAGGACAATTATACATAAACTATTCTAAACAATAAAACAACCGTACATTCTAAAATTGCCTTACGAAACCTACTGGCCACACTGAAACAGCACACCCATTCTTAAAACTCTTTTTGACCTTCAGTATAAAAACTTGTGTTCTCTCGATGTGCCAGTGGGAATTACATGTTGGACAGCAGTGCCATAGTCGCTAGCCTTTGATGTGTCACAAGGGTATTAAAAACTTAATTGCAGCAGAAATATAAAAAAATACAGTTCCTAAGTACAAGAGACAAGGAGCATTTTACATTCAGAGGACATGTACAAAATCCATTACCATTCCTAATCACATTGCACCATTTACGGGATGAAGAGGGGTTACGCCCCATTCACTTTTAAAAGGTTGTTTCGGAATCTGGGCCAAATAGGTGATGACCGTGTTCTGGCCATGTGCATTTAATGAGAGGCTTATCAAAGACTCTTCTCTTAGATAGTCCAGGTCTAAAGAAACAGCGACCTTCACATAGATTCTCTCAAAGCTAGTTTTGCCTGTTGAGAAATCTCTGGACGTGGGAGCTCACCAACAGACCACATTTCGGGCATTCAGGTACCATTTAAAGTTAATCACATTTTCCCCAAAGACCAGAACCTTGGTTTTCTCCAAATTAACTTTGAATGAGTTCTACCTGCTATACGCTGCCAGAGAATCCAGTTCTCTGCAGACCGGTCGGGGTATAATCCAGCAGATCCAAGTCGTCTACATGCAGCAGACAAGGGATATGCGGTTTCCCAACTTTGGGGGGAAACTAATTTGTTAGACTTATAGCTGCCAACAGGTCTGCAAAAGATAAACTAAAAAGTCAGTGGGGTCAGACACACCCTTGCCGGAGGCCAGTCTGTATTGTGATAACCTTCCAGATTGATCAAGCTCAGCTTGTGCCCTTGTGGAGCTTGTAGTGCACTAAGGAGTTCAGTCTGGAGCTTCCATGACTAGTTTTCCCCAGGAGTCCCCAGTATACTCTGTCAAAAGCTGTCCGGAAGTCAATAAAGCAGCAACATAGTCTTCGGTTCACTTCAAGGGCCTTCCAAATGATGGCCCAGTGAGCACAACAATGGTCTATGGTCGAGTGGCCCTCCCAAAATCAAGCGGTCCGATCTCCTGTTCATATGCCCAGTCATCCAACCGTGCAAGTAGGATTTTGGAGAACACCTTCACCGAAGGGTCAAAATGGCAGATGAGTCTCTAATGTAAGGGGTCAGAACCATCCCCCCTTTTTAAAAACTGGTTTCACTATTGAACCCCTTCATAATGGGAAAACATGGTGGCCAGTTGAAGCTATCCAACATAATAAAAGTGAGCACACCCTTGCCCATCAGTCACTATTAGACTCAATGAACACTGCCGGGATACTATCAGGACCTGCGGCTCTTGACCGCTTAATACGATCAATTACCACCCTTAATTCCTTCACAGAAAACCAGGAGGAGGTCAGATTCTTATATTTAGGACTGAATGTAAGAGGAGGCCTACCTTACAAATCACCCAAATGTGCTGCCCAGACATTCTCAACAATCATACACGTAAGGGCCCTCCCAGGTAAGCCACAAGATTAGTTTACCTTCAATATATTATCCCATTTGCTATGTTAGAAGGGGGCATTTTTGCCTTTAATGATTTGCTTGTATTGACTCTTTAGCCTTTGAAGCTCCAGTTTGAAATTACCATCCTAATGTAACCTAACTTGTTTAGCTGTCTCACCAGGCTTTTCATTCGCTGACAGGCAAAATCGAACAAGCCCTTCCCATTAATATGGCAGGCAGGCAGGGGGACCCCCCCCCCCTTCACCTTTTACGATTTACTCATATGCAGGGCAACATATTAACAAAGATTTCGATAAAACCACAAGATTCTTGTTCTTGGCTCACCAAGAAAATCTCTATGCTTTCTGTTAATTGGTTTTCTGCTAAAAGCTGAAGTTAGTTTGGGTCAAGGCGAGTTGGAAGCCTTCATGGGAAAGACACCCCCAAAAGTAGAACATTCTCCACAGACTCCTGAAAATATAAACTGTTTAAGTGGCCAGATGATCGCTTCCCCCCTATTTTGGTACTTTAAAGTCTAAATAGAAATCACACTGCAGGGAAGACCACATAGTCAATTGGCCCCTCCAAGTGACCCTGCCGAAATGTTGCTGCTTCCGGGCTGTCACTTAAAGTGACCAATCAGAGACCAGGCCATTACCAGCAGCCATTGGCTCAAATACTAAGCCTCTCACTTTGCTGAGCCAGACGGATAGAATGCTGGAGGAATATGATAACAGTCCAGTAAGTCTCTCATCTGAATGTCCGCCAGGCCAGGATAGAAACGAGCATTACAATCCCCAGCCAGCCTTATTGCTGCTTCAGAAATGACCCCTGTAACTCATGCAAACATTGATCAAAGGGCTCCAGCCAGTCATTCTCTCTGCGGTATAGTTCTCTATGAATCTATACATTTATTAGTATAAAACAGCGACAAGCATTATTGTTCCAACCAAGTTCAACCGCAGAGAGCTGCATACCACTAAACAAATTAATAACCTCCAATGTTTTATTATCACCTTGGTAGACATTAGGGTTAATACCCCGTGGAGGCTCTACCCTCCCCTCGTTTAGACCCTTTACTGTTCCTAACTACAAAGCCTTCGAGCGTTTTATCCTCTCTCAAAGACGTCTGAAGGACCAGCACAAGATAGGGTTAGATTCTTTTTGAGGTCACCGCTCCTCCTAAGACGCTCAGACCTGTGAATGTTCCAACCAAGGATTCTCGGATCCGGAGAGGATTCCTCCCTCTATGGCCCACTTGGCCAGACCTCCCACGCCCATGTATGGGGAGCTGCTTCAGGGGCAAATCTATTCCCTGCTCCCATTCTGGGACCACCTCCTGGTCTATTGATCTGTCATTTGGAAATAGCACCCTCAAATTATTGGGGCCTGTCTATCCTGCTTTACTCTCAAGTCAGCTGGCCGCACCCTATCCTGGAGATAGGATAGAATCTGAGCCAGCCCGCAATGCAGACTTTCAACTGTGTAAGGGTTTGAACCAGAGTCAAACATCCTGGGCTTCTCACCTATAGAACATCGGACCTCTGAGCCAGCGTTGGCGAGTTTCATTTCTGCTTTTGCTACAAAAAGAGCGATGCAAGGAGAGGAGAAAACCACTCGATAGTTCCCTCCCTTGCTCCAGCCCTGGAACCCCACAGAGGCTCGATCAGAGGATATCCCAGAAAGCAAAGGGATTTGCTGAGATATGTTAAGAATTTTTGGGCGATTCAGGGGGTGTCTTTTCATAGCTTATTTTCCACGACAAATGACATCCACAACAGGACATGGGGCCTCGGCGTGAAATTAGTACAGTGACAGCAGTCACTATACTCTTCATTCTGGCTCCTGGTACCATAGGTTCCTTCTCCCCGGGAGGCACTGTGGTGGCTTTACGCGCAGTCGTACAAGCTTTTGTTGGCTGGAGGCTCTTCGCTGACCGACTTCTAACGTGGGTTTTTGGGTCCTGAGAAGGAAGATCTGACGTTCCTGTAGTACCGTTTGACGGAGAGTGGGCCTTGTGGACAGTTTGGGCCACGTCACCCTTTTGTTGTGGGCACTCTTTTCTTACCTCAACCTCTCTCTCCTCTGCCCTCCCTTAGTTCTAGTGGTCTGCCTTCTTTTTATTCCTCTATACTGCTGGGAAAGATAATAGCTCATGAAGAACTTGGGAAAGGGGTGGATGTGCTGCCTCTTCCTGATTATATATCAAAGCACCCAATGTTAAACCGAGCCCCTCGAGTTTGGTAAAGCCCCTCCACCTTCTGATGTGGTAGGCCTTTAAACAAAGCCTCCCCGGGATAAGATGCCTTTGTTTCCATACCCTACCTTGCATGTAAACCCTTATCAGGACTACAAAGCTCTGTCAGAATACACTTTCAGATGCTTTGATTGGACCTCCTGGTTTGAGCGAACAACCACCAGGGTATCTATAATGCAGTGTCCTGTATTTTGCATCAACAAGGATGATGAGCCAGATGGCTGAATCTCAACAGACCTCCCCCCCCCCACCCCACCTGGGGGGGGGGGGGGACACCAGTGGTTAATGACATCAATTGGATGCCCCTGGGACGGAGGCAAAACCAGGCACCCCCTTCTTATGTCTCTTGTGTTCCTAACTCAGCCTCTTGTGCACATCCTTCTGCGCTAGCAGACATCCAGCAGTCTCAGCTGCACTTGTAAGTATATTATGAATCCATCACTAGAAGACATACAGCACTCTCGTCTGCACTAGTCGGTATATTATGAATCCATCACTAGCAGACCTAGAGCACTCTCGTCTGCACTAGTCGGTATATTATGAATCCATCACTAGCACACATAGGGCCTTCTCAGCAGCACTTGTTGGTATATTATGAATCCATCACTAGCACGCATAGGGCAGTCTTAGCATCACTGGTCAGTATATTATCAATCCATCACTAGCACACATGGGGCATTTTCTGCAGCACTTCTCTGTATATTGTGAATCCATTGGTGCCTAGCAGAAATACTCTTAGCAGACCGTACCTGTAGATTAGGATGGGCCCTGGACATATATGAATCACCGTAGGCTGAACTGACCTTTAAACTGGTAGGCATTAATGGCATGGACGCCTCACTGCAGGAAGAACTAACTTGCATATTGAGACATTAAAAGCAGACTATACCAGGATATTGTGAAAGTGTCATTAACATAAATGTACCCTATAGCCAGAGCTTACCTACAAGTGCCCACCTAACTGAACTTAGAGAGAAATCTTGCACTATTGACCAGGAGTTGTATTTGTTCATTACTATTATAGCCATTAAAACTAAGCGGATATTAAAATCTATGATTCGGCTACTGAAATCTTTGCTTTTTATGTGTGTTATCTTCTGGTCTGGGGTGCGTGGGGGTCGGGGGGGAGGGGGCTTAGCCGGCTGCAAGATGGCTGCACCTTGAGTGGGCTCTGCCGGCCAAGCCTTTAATCAGTCATCATCCTGCAGACCGCTTGCTAACCATTGCCTGGATACCTACCATCGCTGCTCACCTTTATACGGGGCATCTTTTGAGCCGTCTATCAAGGCCCTACGACCCGGCTGCGCTTAGTTACAGCACATTTGGGGTCCCGGGCCCTGGTTCCTGCTCGCTCAGCTGGGCCTGGCCTGCACCACCTGGAGGCTGAACATCCAACTCCTCACGTTGCGGCCACAACTTTGACATTTCAGCCAGTGAGTCCCGCGGCTGCAGGCTGAAGCGCGACAGGCTGGGAAGCGCGCTTGCCCAACCGCCCGACCGGGCATATCCTTGAAAGGACGCCCGGCGTGATTTTCAGCCTCTGCTCCATTGGGCCGGGTGAAGCAGGCGGCGCCTTCCCCCATGTCCCCCCGCTGCGGGCTGCTTCCCCCCTGTTAGCGACCTTCTCGCTCCTGGATGTGCCCACCTGGTGCCGCTGTGCCTCCGGTGCCCTGCCTCCATTCCTCCCGCCTGGGCGTCCACCAGCTGCCCATTGAGCTCTGCTGCGAAGGCTCACGACCGGAGGCTCCGCCATCCTGCGTTTTCCGGCCTAACGCTCACCTCAGCTCCGACTTGCTTCCTGTGCGGTCCGGCAGTGGCCGGTATCTCCGGCCGAGCCCCCGGCCCTTCTGCTGCTGCTGCTTTCTGTGCCGCACCACTGCGGTCTGTCTCCTCTGCCGCAGTCCCTCCCTACACCACTGGCGCGGTTGCTCTGCTTCCGCTGCCTCAGTTCACCACCCGGACCCTTCCTGTTCACAGGGAGCTTTTCTTTGCTTCGGCCCATTTTCTTTCTGCCGGCCTGAGACTGCAGTGGTTCCTGCATCTGACTGCAACTTCAGCCTGCTGCCTCTATTGACCTGAGCTTTGCGCCAGCAAAGCCATTGGAGCTGAGCTTCTTCTGCCAGGCCCCCACCTGCCTACTACATTATGCCCGGAGCTTGAATCATGCGCCCTACCTGGGAGGGTCAATGCGGCGTGGCTGGGGGCTCGCTCGCTACCCACGCGGCTCAGAACTGTGGCCTTCACCATTGCACACACAGCCCAGGCTTTGCACCTGTTGGGCATGGATCTCTCCTCCTGGCCCTTTCTCCTGTAGCAGCGATTCCCTGATCACTCTGCTACTGTGCTGGACGCGGTCTACTCTCCACACGCTCGATACCCAAATGACACTCCTTACATCTGGCAGTCATGGGTAAGGCTGACCCTAAACAGTTCTGGCTCACTTTCAAACAACGGAGACAGACACACAAGGAAGGCGCTACTGTCGACAGGGGCGACCAGCCTGCCCCCGTGAAAATGGCCGCCACACGTGACGACGACCTCAAAGCCATCATGTTGGAGGTCAAGTCAGGGGTGTCCGGGATCGCCACCCTGCTTGAACAGTTAACCTCCCGCCTGGACGTGGTCAAGACCAGGGTGGACTCACATGATAATTGCCTACTTCACGTCGAGTCTGATGTGGAGGATTCCGCCACCAAAGATCGCCATAAATGACTCCAAATGGACAAAATACTTGAACTAATCTGCTCCAAGGAGAATATGTGGAGGCCCACTCTCGTAGTAGTAACCTCCGCATTACCGGGGTGCCGGAGTCAACCAACATATCGAAGATGGAAGACTATGTGCAGCTGCTATTGCGAGAACTGTTTGGGGACGCGCTTACCCAGGTCTTCATTGTGGAGAGAGCACACAACTCCCTCGGCCTGCCCCTGGACTACCTGCTCGTCCGATCATTGCAAAAATACTAAACTTCTGGGACCGTGATGCAATCCTTCGGGCTGCCAGGGAGAGGTGGGGGGGGGGGGGGGGGAGATCTGGCATCAGGGTAACACTCCGTCTTTCTACCCTGACTACAACGTGACTTTCTGCAGTCCTGGATCGCTCTGGCCCCCACTCTTCCCACCCACGCTCCACTGCCCTCCTTCAGGCCATCCTTGCCTACAACTCGCAATATGATGTGTGGCGTCACATGTGGCCCGAGAGGGAACTTGTGCCACAGGTGCTCGTGGCTGCTGGTCCCGTATTGATCTTTGGATCACCTCTCCAGACATCCTCACCTGGCTAACTTCCATTAATAATATGGTGCGCACTCTTTCCGATCACGTGCCAGTCCAGCTTAGTATTCACTTTCCTCACTTTCCACGCCAGACCTTCACCTGGCGGCTCACCCCGAATGCTCTCTGACTGTCTTCTGTGACAAGATTCAAAACACAATATCTAACTATTTTGACCTAAATGTCGGCTCTGTAGACTCCCCATCCACTTTGTGGGAGAGTTTCAAGGCTGTGATTTGCGGCAGGTGTCTTTCTAAACAATCTGGAGTTCTTCGCTCCATCCACACCACTTTAGATAAACTAGAATCGGAGATCAGGGCTCTGGACTTGGCTCATGCCATCCACCCCAGCTCTGAGACTCTTGCTCGCCTGCTTGAAAACATTCAGAATTAGCTGAGGAGGCCAACAGGGAACTCTCCTTCCTTGGCAGAGAGGCCCGGGCTTGCTGTTTTGGTGAGAGCGATCCGCCTGGCAGGACTCTGGCCAACCTCCTTCGTCCCCTCTGTGCTGCATCGTATGTTGCGGCACTACAGGACGGCAGCCCTGCTAGAACCACCTCCCCTGAATGAATGAATGAAATGGCATTTGTAATGCGCAGCTATGCCCAATGGGCGTCAAGGCGCCTAAATCAAATATCAGACTGTCAGAGTCAGAAACAGAGCTTACTGGTATGCTTTGATAAAAAGCCAAGTTTTCAGTGACTTCCTGAAAAGGTCAAGAGAAGGCAGTGACTTAATCTCCAGGGGGAGTGAATTCCACATCTGGGGTGCCAGTATGGAAAAAGCTTTGCTCCCCCATCGAGCCCTGAGTAAATGAAGACACGCTTCATGGATTATTACACGCAACTCTACACTGCGGGCTCCGCCCCTTTCCGTGAGGACTTCAACCAATATTTTGACACCCTCGCACTTGTTTGGCTCGAAGACTATCATTGTAAATTCCTAGATGAGCCCTTCTCTAAAGAAGTACTCGCTGTGATTAATAGTTTGGCTAGTAATAAGGCTTAGACAGCCTTCCTGCTTCGTTCTGTAAGACTTTTGCTCTGCTCCTGATGCCACCATGTACAATGACTTCTTTGAAAATGGCCTCCCGCCATAGCTCCGTGAGACAATGGTAACGCTCCTTAAGCCGGACAAACCTGATTATTGCGATTCCTACTGCCCCCTTTCTCAAATTAATAAGGACAATAACATTTTCGCAAAGTTGATAGCCTCCAGTCTTCTCCTCCTCATGCCCCTCATCGCCCTTCCTGCCCAGTCCGGTTTCATTCCAGGGCGCACCGCATCCCAAAACCTCCGGACCATATTCTCTGTCCTCCATCAGGTTACTCCTAGCCTCCCTGCAGTGGCTGATCTTCGATGCCACCAAGGCATTTGACACCCTGGAGTGGCCCTTTTTCATCTATCTTCTATCATGCCTCGGCTTCAGCAACATCTTTATTCGTAAGATTCTACTACTCTACATTCGCCCTTCTGTCCGCCTTCATATCAACTGACATATTTCTTACCCCATTCTGATCGGATTCAATACCCGGCAGGGGTGCCCACTTTCCACTATGCTCTTCGCATTTACAATGGAGCCTCTCGCTGCCAGATTCCGGCAACACCACACTCAGAAGGGCATCGGCTTCTCGGCCCATGCCCTCTTGGTCTCCATGCATGCGGATGATTTTACATTGCATGTCTGCCGCCCCCAAGAAAACCTCAGCCCCCTTGTGAGCGAGATAATAAAAGTTTGGTGGATTCTCCGGCATACAGGCACTGGAGTAAGTCAGTGCTGTCCCCTCTTACAAATGCCACCAGCCATTCACCCCAGACTTCCCTATCATATGTGCCTCTGGCCCCACCCGGTATCTAGGTATTTGGCTGAGCAGAGACCCGAGTGACCTTTGGTGGGCCAATTTTGGACGTGCGGTGGACTGGCTCGAGTCCAAAATACCTCACTGGAACCGGCTCCCTCTGTCACTGGCTGGTCTTATAGCCATTGCCAAGATGGTGGTCCTCCCGAAATTTCTTTACCTCTTTTTGAATATCCCCATACCACTAACTGCCCTTTTTTTTGTAAGATCCGCACCCTGATCATCTCTTGTCTGGGCTGGCAAACAACCCAGGATTGCATACGATATCCTTACTCTCCCCATGTCAGTGGACGGCATGGGCGGCCCCAATTTCAAACTTTATGCCTTAAGTGCCCATGCCAGCTTTTTACATTTCTGGATTCACCCCACCCCTTACCAGCTGCACGTCACTGTTGATGCTGAGCCTGCTACCCCTTGGCTGCTGAACACCGCCCTGTTCGCCCCGCTAGTCGCCCACAAGCTGAGGTGGACACTTTCGAGACCTTGCGCTGGACCTGGTTGGGACTGCGTCGTCTTTGTAACGCTCCGATATTATCGGCTAATACTATGCCGATTGTATGTCACCCTACCTTCCCTCCCCTCCAACCATCTGGCATGTCCAAACACGCCGCCCCCCTGGGGCTGGACACACTGGCGGATCTCTACTCCCGAAACACCTTCTATTCTCTTCCTGCTACCTCTAGTCCTATGGACACATTGCTCTTTTATCAGCTGCGGGCTATCTGTAGGGAGTTACATCCCATGTCCCCCCAACCTCCACCTTCGATTCCCACTCTGGACTTCATATATTCCTCCCTCACCCCCCGGAAGCTGGTGATCAAATTATACCCCCATACGCTGTCGACCTCCATCTCCAGTGATCGCGCCCAGGTGGCGTGGGGCGAGGATTTTGGGATGGACATTTCCCAAGCCAACTGGCTCTATTGCTGCAATCAGACGATGAAACGATCTCCCAACTATCGCCTCCTGCTTATACACTTCAAATACTTACACAGGCTATACCGCACCCCTGTTCAGCTTCATAAATTGGGAATTATCCCTAACAATAGGTGCTTGGGTTGCTCTGCCCCAGCAGCAGAATGTTCTCATCTTGCTTGGTTATACCCGAAGGTGCCGGATTTCTGGCGGGAACTCTGTGCCGCCCTCTCTGAGATCACCTCCGAAACTGTCCAACTCGACCCACCGTTATACCTGCTGGGCTTTGTTAAGTTTTGCCTGGATGCCTCTCGCCGTCTGGTTGCAATGCTGCTCGTTCTTGAGTGACGTAGGGTGCCCATGTACTGGCGGCGTAGCCTGGCGCCTAAGTTCGCCCACTGGCTAGAAGATGCTTTGAGAAGTCAGACACTACCATCTTAATTCTGGGACCTTATGCCTGCTAGATCTCGCCCACCCGACATATTGGGCCCCATAGTAACGTACCTTCACACCCGATCATATCTGAGCCAGGCTGCCTCTCCTGCGTTCCCCGCCGACACTCAACCCGCAGCGGCCACCGGTGCTGGTCAGTAGCCCCTTTCTTCCCTGTCCCCATCTCTCCTCGGCTGGACCGGCTCTTTCCTCTGCAGTGCTGTCACCACATTATACAGCTATGTATTATTCAATGGTGCTATTGCTGTGCTGTACAAGATAATGCTTCTGTCTGATTGGTTTTCCCTATTTTCGAAGTACTCCGTAAATGGCCTAATGTGTACGATGCTCTGATGCAAAATTGTATTGAAAGATAAAGGAGGCTGTGAGGTCTCTTTGGAATGTCCAGGTGGCCTTCCTGGAAAGCAGAGAAAGGAACTCTCCGGGGTGCTGAATCCAGTGTTTCTGTACATTCTTCAAGAGGTCAAATCAAAAGGTCGGGAGTCATCATTCTAGACTGACAAGAAGGGTCTCATCAGCAGATCAGGAACAGGAGCTTCGAACAGGTAGTGCCAGGTTAGCTGCGTATAGGGAGAGGCACAGAGAGTAGACTTGCCGTCTGGCCAGTAATTTGCCGTCTTGTTCTAGATTTTTATGTTATATCTAGTAAAACTTACAATCTGTCACATCCGGTATTTTACCCTTTGGCTTATAAACTTAAGTACCGGGTACATGTAGAAATGAAGCACATGTGAGAGCTGTTCAAATGAATTCTAAATGGTTATTAAAGCATAAAGAAGGATACTTCTAAACAAATGCTTAGGATTTTATCCAATTTATGTTTAGTTTTCCGCACTTGGTATCTTCCTCAGAGGCTGGTATTGTTTTCTGAGAACGATGGCACCGATACAATCCTAATCAGGCGTGCATCGTCCATAGGGGTTCCCTACCCCCTCCCGCCCACTCACCTCCCTTGTGTCTCAGCCCGGGCTGGGGTAGCTTCCATGACACAGTTCTTGAGCTGCTGTGGGCTCAGCTGGACAGTGTCTGGTGCACGCTTCGTGTTACTCCACCACCATCAACTTCCTCTCTACCTCATGTGCTGCTTTCCCATTCGATGTCAGGCCTCACCTCGCATGCTCCTTGTTGCTGCCTTCTCCCCTACACCAGCTTTTCTCTATTTTTAACCTCCTCTCATGGCTCAGTTTCACTGAAACATGTTTGTAGCTGCACTAGTGAGTGACTCTTCTTAATTGCAGCTACTCTGCCCAGAGAGTTGGGGCTGTGACCAGAACCTCCTGGACCTTTATTTGATTAATCAAACTCCACATTTCCAGTCTTTTTTTCAGTACCCAGATTTCACTCATTTATTTTCGTTTTAATTTAATAAATCCTTACTTATCTTCTTGCTTGCTTGCTTCCTCAGTACCTCCTTCTCTCATGCTTTCCTTTATGGATTCTTTATTTATCCCCTTCACTCACCTAGTAACATAGTGCCTGGCATTCAGGTGACCCCATTCAAGTATTAGTTTACCATATCAGTTTCACACCTGTTCACCAAGCTAACCCTTACAACAACAAAAAAATTCATAATCACATAGGTGAAACCTATGCATTTACCAATCCTTGTTTTTTATGCAGCAATCTCTACCTTAATCTGGGGCCACACAAATCCCAGTGAGTTTACAGTTCCCTATTCTAAATACCAAGCTCACTGTTCACCCTAACAAGAGATTGGTGCAGGCAACAATATGTAGCCGCCTTCGTTAGGAGAAAACTAAACGCTTTCTGAGACAAGTGACAAAGATTTTGACTCTCATTATGTTAAATATTTTTATCTTGTTTTATCACATTTTGCTCCGCGGCCTCCTTGTATCACGGTCACTACAATTGCTTGGTGTGTTGCAACCACCCCAACAAAAGAAAATAAATATATATATAAACAAACATCGGCAAGGTCAATAGGTCTCACCTTTGGAACCTTATAAATGTTTAGCCATGCAGCACATTATCATGGGTGCTGTGCTGGCAGGCATTGAAGAGATATACAATTACTACACACTGGGACACACAGTGCGATTCAGGAATACATGTTTGCATCAAGAAATATTTATGGACAGATTTGAAGGCTATTTAACACAAAGAAAAATACAAGTGCCTTGATGCAAGTCAACAGCACTATAACATTGTGCGTGTGACTGCATCACTAGAGTTTTGAGCATATGAAACCAGCATTGGCATAGCCATTAGTCTCACCTTTGGGACCTTACAAGTGTTTAGCCAAAGGCGAGACCGATTGGCTATGCCAATGCTTGTTTGATAGTGGAGGTTGTAATGCTGATGTTTGGCTGTGTGAGATTAGTAAAGAGTTTTTCACTTTGTTTAGATTTGGATGGTTTTAGTTAGCTTGACAGTAAAGTGAACTTGATGTATATTGCCTGCTCCTGAACCACATGCACCACACCGACACAGTGCAGCAGAAAAATTTAAAGATTAATCAGTTGATCCGAGAAGCACCTAGATGCTGACTTGTGACAACCACAGAGGAAGGAGAGTCGTTAAAAACATGCTATTTCAAAGAAGAGCAGGAAACCACTCGTCCACACATGGGGCTGGGCAGACACCAACGATCTGGAAACTTACACAGGCGTTGTTACATATCAATTTCCAGTTTTCCATGCCGAACAGACTACAATGCAGGAGACAGGAATAGGACAACTGACTTTCAGAAATACACAAGTAAAGCTCAGAGAATACCAAGCTTGCTTTTCTACTCATTATACAAAGTGTACCACTTAAGTTATCAGTCCAAAGCAGGTCCATGCTACAAATCTCACAGAAGCAACCACGGAGCTCCCCGTTAACAGTGAACACCCACTTCTTGACGGATGGCAAGGTATTTTCTGATGATAACAGCCATTAAGGACAAGAGGGAGCGGCATATTACCCTTTAATAAGAAAAAAATCCACACAAAAAGGCAAAAGGAGATGAAGAGGGCGGAGGAGAGGCGCACGCATGTGTTTTCTGACCCGGGAGTGGTGTGTGTGTGTGTATGTGTGAACGCGCAGTCTGCTCTTTCAAAACACACACTTGTGCTTGTGGAGCACCGCTGCGCACTCCGGCAAGCTGTATGCCGCCACAAAAGAGCTGTACAACGGCTAAAGGTCTCCTAAGCAACGCATGCGCGCTGCGTAGGCGAGACCTAAAAAAGCAGTTAACTACTTTCCAATGGCAGAGACGTCACATCTCTCCTTCCCCAGGTCTTTATTCACCAAGCACCCTTCTCCAGAGTTTCCCCATTGAAAACATTGCTCGCACCATCCATTTTCCAGCAAGCCATCTGTCCCAGCCCCCTGGGTACGGAAGCACTAGACCTAGCACCAACATCACAATGCTCCTATTTGTTGGGTAAAGAGGAAACTATGATTAAACAAGGATGGCGTCGACATCACTTAATGTCTGAGCACCTAAAAACAAAAATGTTAAACTGAGCTTGTGTAATGTAACTGGTACTTTCCTAAAGCGCTCTCACCACCGTACGTGAGAGTACTAAGAAAGAGGAACTACCTCTGGGACCAGAGAAGCAGCACTGGCTAGAGAACTAAGAAAGAGGAATTACCACTAGGAACAGAGACGCAGCTGCAGATCTGCCTAGAGGACTAAGAATGGGGAACTACCACTGGGAACAGAGACACCGCTGCAGCACTGTCTAGGTGACTTAGAATGGAAGAACTACTCTCAGGACCAAAGAAGGAGCTTCAGCACTGCCTAGAGGACTTAGAATGAGAAATTACGGCCAGGACCAGAGAAGCAGCTGCAGCACAGTCCAGAGGACTAAGAATGAGGAATTACCACTGGGAACAGAGAGGCAGCATTACCACTGGGAACAGAGGCAGCTGCAGCACCACCTAGCGGACTTAGACTGAGGAATTACCACAGGGAAGAGAGACGCAGCTGCAGTACTGGCTAGAGGACTGAGAATGAGGAACTACCACTAGGACTAGAGAAGCAGCTGAAGCACTGCCAAGAAGACTAAGAATGAGGAATTACCACTGACACTAGAGAAGCAGCTGCAGCACTGTCTAGAGGACTTAGATTGAGGAATTACCACCAGGAACAGAGACACAGCTGCCACATTAGTAACCAGATAAAGAACAATATTTATAGCCCCTTTTTCAAAAACGGAACAACGGAGCCCTGAGCAAGTGAAACAATGCTTAAAACGAAAGACTAGGTGAAAGGGAGCTAGCAAGTAAAGTCACATTTCTAACATTCTAACTTTGTGAGTGCTCCACTCAATCTTCAGTGACCCAGAATCTGTAGATCATAAGAGAAAGCTAAGATGCGAAGGAGAGAGCACACAGAGAAAAGGTGGGTGGGAGAGGAAAGCAGTAACACTGGTCAGCTTCTCATGTTTGAAACATTTCCAGAACACGAGGAAGGCAATCAGGAAAAATAGTGCGTGAAACAAACTGAAATGGACCGAAACGAAATGAGCCCGGTAACAGGGCCAGTCACTCTGGAAGGGAACGACATACCAAAAGGAGAGAGACAGATGGGCACAATTTACCATTCAAAAGTAAGGAATTTAGAAAGGCAACCAGAACCACCAATGACAAGCGATGGGCCAGCTTGAAGCCCATGTACTGACTACACCATGCCTTGCAAAGCAGCGCATGCGCACTACGAGGCTCGACCTAAAACGTACACCTGTAGACAGACATCACAGCAATTGTATGCAAACACGCAGGCTTAAATAAGAAATAGACAATGCAAAACTGAGGGAGGTAACTGAGTTACTAATGATGGAAAAGCTGAAATAAAGCCTGCTTACCCAAATTACTTTAAAACCAATAAAGGTAATGAAACAAACATTGGTTATGAATTCCATGTTTAACAGAAAGAAAATGACAAAGAAATGATTAACCCCTTCGATGCTGATGACGAGCTCAGCTCGTCAGCCACGGGGGGCGTGTGCGGATGACGAGCTGAGCTCGCCATCTAACGCGGCTTTTAGAAAAAAACCGCGTAGCGCGAAAATAACCGCCGCAGCGATGCGGTTAAAAACCTACAGGCATACATCTGCTAAAATGAAACTGTAAGAATAGTTTATATGGAAAGGGGGGGAGATTTGCTGCTGTGTATAAGGGTGATGTAACCCATAAAACATGGAAGGCGAATATAAAAATAGGTTATAGGCATGTATGTGACACTGTAGGTTGTCACTATTTTGCAGTCTTTATATACTGCTTTGGGAACAGCACAAAAGGGGGCAGTGTAAACAATCAGAGTGCATGGAGTCACGGCATTGACCCGCACACATTTAATGCTGCATTCAAATTATAAATATTTCTTCTTATCCTTGTATATATCAAACTGTGTCTCACCTTCACTAGTTCCCTCGCTGGCTCCTCACACTTCTTTTCTATCTCGGTTATTAGGGCATTGATAGAGGTGATTTGATTGGACAGTTTGGTGATATTTGCATTTTCTATCATGGTGATTTTCTTCTCCATCTCATGTAGTCTCCTGTGCAGTGTTTGCTCATTTGCATTTAAGAGTTGCCGTAGTTTTTCAAACTCAGATTCAATTTTCTGCTGTGCAGTTCTTAACTTGTCCTGTGAGAAGCAAAGAAATTCTTGTTAGATATTTTGAAGCTTCCAACTAGCGCTGCCATCCTTTGGGTGAGAGTCATGGGGGTGGGGCTGAGGTGCTTTCAAACTTCTGAACAATAAAGTTGTTTTCCTCATTTGTGAACGGCAGACTAAGTATCTTCCTTCTACCATCTGCCTTCCGTCCTCACACTCCTGCCCTCTCACCACAGACCCCTCACAAACCATAGAGAGGTCAGAATTTGTATAGCTGCAAGAAAGTTCCCTCCATGGAGAAAACACAAGAGAGAACTCACAGCAGGCAGAGACAGTCAAAGACCCAGAGACAGACTGAGGGGAGAGACTGGCTGAAGTCAAGTGTGAGCAAGTGTGACCGACACATGAGCATGTAACAGAGGTGGAGCCAGGAAGTTTCAGCACTTGGAATGGAAGACAGGAGATTTGAGGGGCTGCGGAATAACCCCATGTTGCCAACACTGGGTGTGCAGAATACATTGTGACATTAACCTATTATGCCCGACAATGCCATCAAAGCCATAACTCCACCAAAGAGGCAGAGAGAAGTCTGCAATCCGAGCAATTTGTCTGTGTGAACTCTGAGGCAAAAGCGATTGAAATGTTCTGCACATGAACCGGTATGGTGATCTAGAGCAAGTGCATCTTGGTCCTCGAATAAGGCCTACTCCCGCATGACATCCCGTGGACCATAGACATTAAAACTCCAAGAGAGGGAAGAGGGCCCCAGAGGAGGTGTTGCGTCTTTCTGGAGATTGTACAATGTAACCATGCAATTGTGACTTTATTGAACTGTTTGATATTTTATTTTTCTGTGAACTCAAATATCTTTCTTCCTAACTAAAATTAAGTAATGAGCTAGACACAACATTGTGTCGGTTAGTTGGCTGCTGAGTCCTGAGTGCTTGCCCCCCTTCTATCTTCATGAGAAGCCTTTGACTGCTCGATCTGCTATCCTGAGAGTCAAGCGCAGAAAGGGATGTCTTTGGCCCACTTTGCAGAGCCACAGTAGGACAGACCCCTGGACATTAAAATAAACACTTCACGAAAATAGCGAGAGTTTATCGAATACTATAACATGTTTATGCAATGACACCCTCGTAAACTTAAGCACCATAGACACACCTGATGAAGTTTTAAATATCACAACCAGGGTGTCCAAGCAGTGATAAATGTGCGCTGTTGCTGATGCGTTAGGGGAGAGCCCTTTCTACCAGTCTGAGTCAGGACCATGGGTCCTAGTTCTCCGGGGGAGGTACGTTCACCAATGCCCAATCTTTGTAAAGCATTTATAAAGTATGACAAATCGAACTGAGGCCAATTTATGAAACTGTAGCAGAAAAAGCTTGCAATGAGGATTGAGCTGAGCAGATAATGTCTGGGAACAGAGGTTAAAGCTGTGTTGTGCTAGGTTTTCAGAATAAGAAATGCATATCTCCGGGGGAAGGGAGATGTTCCGAAAAATGTCAAGATTAAAGAGCATCTGACTTGAAACTAATCAACAATTCGTAGGTTTAAATTAACTTTAAAAATAGCCGTCCGTGAAAATGAAGGTAAATACGTAGAGCGTTGAGTTTAGGAGCGAGTATGTGTTCCTTTCCTTTAAATGAATAGATAAGGGTAAATCCCTCCTTACTTTGATCATAGCAAAGGCCATAGTCATGTCTATTCTGCTCTTTAATGATTCGATTCAGTTTCGTTAGGTTTATCCAAATTGTATTTATTAAACAAAGAGGAAAGACAGCCGACACGTGTTTCACCCTATGTGGCAGGTAGCGCCAGGGCTTTCTCAAGGCTGTAAGAGAGGGTACATTGTCAAGAGAAAATATATGTAACAGTTAACCCCAAAGAGGAGAGAAAGAGTGAAGAACAGAGTAAGATTGGTGCAAGAAATGAGCGAGTGAAAGATCAGGTGTTCTAAATTTGTTTAAAATTCACGGAAGAAATTCCTGAGATAATTACGTTTTTTTGGCAAGAGTAAATGCTCTAATCATGATGTGCGCTTGCCTTTCTCGAAAATGAAAGAGATGGTGACAGTAAAGTGCAAGGGGATACCATTACCAATACTTCATGAGAGAATAGAATATTTCTAATGCTAAGAAAGGAGATTCTTTGTTATTTATTAAGGCTTTGTATTAGGGGTAGTGCATGCAGTCCCGTGTAGGTTCATATGTATTAATCTCTACATGATCCAGGCTGGTGATCAAAATGAGATATTAAGAGTTCGAGAACCGAAGTACCAAAAGATAAAAAAGTAAAATAAGAATGACAACATAATGTGAAAACCTAAATGAATTTGTTTACATTTTTCTAATTTCCTCAGTTTTTCAATTGCACAACTGTTTTGTATCACATTCAATTCTGTAAAGAAATATACAGTTTTAATCAGTACAACTTTGTGCGGTTTGCCATCATGATGTCACATATTTTGCCATATTGCTATTATTCGCTATGACAGATTTAACAGAATATTGTTTAACAGTGCAGAGTGAGGTTAATTGGCGGCAGCATCTCTCCGCTATCACTGTATTCGTGATTCACACGTATCTCAGGGACGCTATGTTTGCAAAACTCCGATGCAGTGTTTTGATTTATACTCTTAATAACCTATGTATTGTATACATTGCGTGACTTGTATCCACAATCTGTAACAATGCGATCATGGGCTAAACATACCACAGCCAGTCCACAGTACTGTCCCGTGTATAGGTAATTGCTCTCTCCCTTTAAGATATGTCACACCACAGTTCACGCCTGTGAGAAGTTGGCCTGATATGTAGTGTTTCCAATTCTGGAACCACTGGGTATCAGTCCAAACAAACCCCAAAGATGTCAGGTTGTAAGTCAACCTTGTAGACAAGCTATCCTAGTGGTAGCATGGACTAAGCAGCCTTAAAGGCTTAACTTAAGAGGTCGTGTTAAGCGAGCTGTTTTACCACATACAATCCTGTAATCAAATGAAAGGACACCACACAAGTATATATTATAAAAATATATGTATTTATTTCTAAATTACTCCCCAGTACTCTTTGTGAGGAAAGGGGCACAAGCGTTAAATCCAAAGCACTGTTACACATATAAAGTTGCACGTTTATGGATGAGGGCGGGTGGCCACTCAGACCATATATTAAAAAAGTGGTATAAGTAACACTTATCGAACAATGGTTAGGTCTAGGGCCTAGAGATTCGCTGGGAGCAGTCAGGACAAGCAATGAAGAAGTCGGGAGTAGCCCACAGGAGACGGGTGCAGCACGGAAAGTGCGGCGCGCACCAATGCACTGTCAATGGTGCGTAAAAGTCAGTTAAAGTGAATTAAAAGATACTTCCGCTGAACCTAGGAACACAAAACTTTAGACACAGACCCTAGAGGTGTGTACCAGTGTAAAGACACCGGCGTTGCAAAGTTACCTCACCCACAGGCCGTGGGTGCACAGGGTCGAAGTGGCGTCGGGTTCTGTCACGCAGGTTCTTGGTGCTTGGAGCTGTTGCAGCTGCAGGCGCTGTGAAGCAGAAGTGTCCGGTGCGATCCAAGGGTGGATCGATGTAGAAAAGTACCTGAAAGCAGAGGGGACAGAGTCTGGGTCACTCAGCAGTGACCAGGGTGGAACCAGGACGGAACCAGGCAATGTCGGGCGCAATCAGGCGGTTGTCGATAGGCTTCTCTCCGCTGTCACGTGGGCTCTGGGGCATCTGCGACGTCCAGGAGCAGGTCACGATCTGTCCCACGTAGGCTCTCGCCGTCAGCACCGTCGGCTTGAAGATTGTAGCAAACAGCACTTGGCAAAAGCAATCCACGCGGAACCGGGAGATTGCTTATCACTCGAACCAGGAGGGTCAGAGTGGGTGCTCCTTTTCACAGGAGCTGGTGCAGATCTGGAGCAACCAGAAAAGCAAGTCGGATTTCAAAGTTCGTCGGCACAGGGGCCACAAGCCGGCTGGCAAGTGACCGGGCCAACGCGTCGAGCGCACACAAGCAGAAGGGCCCCACGCAGCACTCAGCGAGTGTGGAGGGGTGAGCTTTGGTGCAAGTGGAGCTCGGGGCTGGGGCTTCTCAAACCCCGGTGTACAGCTTCGAGGGTCACTCGTGGGCCGCACGGTCAGCGTCTCGTGGCCTTTTCAAGATGGCGTGCCCCACGCTTCCGGTCGCCTCCACGGGTCTCAGCTCTGCAGGGACTGTGGATCGGGCAGGTAGAAGGCAGGCAAGCTTGATCTCGTCGATCTCTGTCGCTCGAGTTCCGGCGGGAACTGCAACAAAGCAAGGGTCGAGGGCTGGATGGTGCCTGTTTGCACAGGGTGGTCACTCCTTGACCACAAGGGAGATTCTTCAGTCTTCTCACGTCGTGTAGAAAGTCGAAGGGTCCAGATTTCGTTTCTTATGTTTCTTCAGGATGATCTGAGGTCCGTTGGGACTGCTCCCCCTCTTATTCGAATCTAGGGGGTTGGACATCCTGCTAGGTCCCCTCCTATGGGTGGGACCCAGGAAGGGGGTGGTTACACCCCTCTCCTTTGATCCTGGCCGCGCTGGGACAGGGGCTGGGAGGCCCCAGAACCGGTTTGGCCGGATCCTGCAAGGGGCAGCCTTGTGCTCCCCAGGCAGTGTCTGGTTTCATTGAAACCTCCCTACTCCAATCCACTATCTCCTGTCTGGGGTGGTTTGACACCGCCCTGTGACAGGAAACTCTTTGTCCAGGCCTCCTCTGCCGGGTTTCGGTCAGCAGCAGGAGGTCAGACCCGTGTCTGTGGCAGGGGCATCCATTTTGTGGATCTGAGGCTCATTTTAAATCAACCGCGTTTCAGTAAAGTAACATGTCTTCTCCCTCTAGAAGGGTGGAATGCTACCCCCGTCGCCAGAACTGGCGAGGGGGTAGTATTCCAATTCGTATGACACCTTACACGACATGTTTTGATAAAGCCAAACCAAAGTTGCTATATAACCGCGAGGATTATAATGCGCTTAAGAGTATATGGTATGGCATTATCCCGGATCAGCTTAGGGAGTTGTTCCCGACAGCTGCAGACAGGCTCAGCTCATGCCAGAGCACCATCTCACATAAAACTACGCACTCTGCCTCCAGGATTGATGAGGCCTTCCATAGGAGTGGCTTACAGGCTATATATGTGTCCAGATATAGGTTTAGATATAGGTATACTATATCTAAGCAAGGGGTGATTACACCCACTTGCCCCAGCTGAGTGATCAGCCAGTTGTGTCAATTTAAGAACCAGCCAGGGGTGGCAAAAGCTATGCTTCAGCCCCTGGTAGGCCTTGGTGGCACCTATGCCCTGGGCACCTATAGTGCATGGTACAGGGGCTGACAAGGAGTCCATTTCCAATTGTGGTATGTACCTATAGCACATGTATTATAAATTTAGAGAGAGAACAGCAGGCTGGGGGTCTGATTAGCAGGCCCACAGCCTCAGTAAGTCGAAAACCAGTGAAGCAAAAAGCAAAAATTGGGGTGACCATAGGATAGCAGACCCTACTCTCCTACATAACCCCCCCCCAAACGCAGGGACATTAAACTTAACCTTGACCAGATAAGTCGTCATGTTCTAAGTGGAAGTACCTGGAGAGACCATCTGCATTACCATGGTCAGTCCCTGGGCGGTGCTCCACTGTAAAGTCCATCCCCTGTAGGGAAATGGACCACCTGAGCAGTTTGGGATTTTCACCCTTCATCTGATTTAGCCACAAGAGGGGCTTATGGTCTGTCTGAATTAGGAAGTGAGTACCAAACAAGTATGGCCTCAACTTCTTCAGGGCCCAAACCACAGCAAAGGCCTCCCTCTCAATAGCTGACCAACGTTTCTCCCTGGGGGTCAGCCTTCTGCTAATAAAAGCAATGGGCTGGTCTTGACCATCTTGATTAAGTTGTGAAAGCACAGCTCCCACCCCCAACTCAGAAGCATCTGTCTGTACAATGAACTGTTTGGAGTAGTCAGGACTCTTCAGGATAGGTGCAGAGCACATGGCCTTCTTCAGGTCATCAAATGCCTTTTGACAGCTAACTGTCCACTGAACCTTTTTGGGCATCTTCTTGGATGTCAAGTCATTCAATGGTGTCACAATGGACCCATAGTTCTTTACAAATTTTCTGTAATACCCAGTCAGGCCCAAGAAGGCTCTGACTTGTGTCTGGGTAGTTGGAGGAGTCCAGTCCTGTATGGTCTGGATCTTGCTCTCCAGTGGTTGAACTTGACCCCCACCTACTAGGTGGCCCAAGTACACAACCTTGCTCTGCCCTATCTGGCACTTAGTAGCCTTGATAGTCAGGCCTGCCTTTTGCAGGGCCTCCAGAACCTTCTTCAGGTGGATCAGGTGATCCTCCCAGGTGGAGCTAAAGACAGCAATATCATCTAGATATGCTGCACAAAAGTCATCCAGCCCAGCAAGGACTTGGTTCACCAACCTTTGGAAAGTGGCAGGTGCATTCTTCAAGCCAAAGGGCATCACCACAAACTGATAATGCCCACTAGGGGTAGAGAATGCTGTTTTGGCTTTTGACTCTTCAGCTAGCCTGATTTGCCAGTAGCCAGCTGTCAAATCAAATGTGCTCAGAAACTTGGCAGAAGCCAATTTATCAATGAGCTCATCTGCTCTTGGAATGGGATGAGCATCTGTCCTAGTGACAGCATTGAGACCTCTGTAGTCCACACAAAACCTCATTTCTCTCTTCCCATCTTTGGTATGAGGTTTTGGCACAAGGACCACTGGGCTAGCCCATGGGCTCTCTGATGGCTCAATCACTCCAAGCTCCAACATCTTTTGCACCTCAGCCTTTATACAATCCCTGACATGGTCAGGTTGCCTGTAGATCTTATTCTTCACAGGCAGATTGTCACCAGTATCCACCTCATGGGTGCACCAGTTAGTCTGACTGGGTGTGAGTGAAAACAATTGTCTGTGGGCCTGCAACACCTGTCTGCAGTCCACCTGTTGCTGCTCAGTGAGGCTGCCTGCCAAGGCTACTCCATCAACTGAACCATCATCAGGGTTCTGGGAAAGCAGGTCTGGGAGAGGGTCACTCTCTTCCTCCTGTTCCCCATCTGTGGCCATGAGGAGACTCATGTCCTCCCTGTCAACAAATGCTTTCAAACGATTGACATGGAGCACCCTGTGGGGGCTCCTAGGGGTGCCAAAGTCAACCAAGTAGGTGACTTCTCCCTTCTTTTCAATGATAGGGTAGGGTCCAGTCCATTGGTCCTGGAGAGCTGCTGGCCCCACTGGGTCCAACACCCACACCTTCTGCCCTGGCTGGTACTCAACCAGAACAGCCTTTTGGTCATGCCAGGCTTTCTGTAATTCCTGACTTGCCTCAAGGTTTTTGGATGCTCTCTCCATGTATTCAGCCATCCTGGAGCGGAGACCAAGTACATAGTCCACAATGTCTAGTTTAGGCTTTTTGAGAGGTAACTCCCATCCTTCCTTCACCAAACTCAATGGACCTCTTACAGGGTGGCCAAACAAAAGTTCAAAAGGGCTGTAGCCAACCCCCTTCTGTGGGACCTCTCTGTAAGCAAAGAGCAAGCAGGGTAAAAGGATGTCCCATTTCCGCCTAAGCTTCTCTGGTAAACCTTTTATCATTCCCTTTAGGGTCTTGTTGAACCTTTCCACAAGCCCATTGCACTGTGGATGGTAGGGTGTGGTAAACTTATAGTTTACTCCACACTCTTTCCACATTGCTTTTAAGTATCCAGACATGAAGTTAGTACCTCTGTCTGAAAGAACCTCCTTTGGAAAGCCCACTCTTGAGAAAACTGCAATGAGGGCTTTTGCCACCACAGGAGCTGTGGTGGTCCTCAGGGGAATTGCTTCTGGGTACCTGGTGGCATGATCCACTACCACCAGTATAAATCTGTGCCCAGATGCTGTTTGAGGATCCATGGGACCCACAATGTCTATTCCAACTCTTTCAAAGGGTACCCCCACCACAGGTAGTGGTATCAGGGGGGCCTTTGTTGTGCCACCTGACTTACCACTGGCTTGGCAAGTGACACAGGAGCGACAAAACTCCTTGACATTTTCTGACATGTGAGGCCAGTGAAAGTGTGGAACAAGCCTGTCCCAAGTCTTATTCTGGCCTAAGTGTCCTGCAAGGGGAATATCATGGGCCAAGGTAAGAAGAAAGCCCCTAAACTTCAAAGGTATAACCAACCTCCTGGTTGTGCCAGGCTTGGGGTCTCTAGCCTCTGAATAAAGGAGTCCTTCATCCCAATACACTTTATGGGTACCTTGAGCATTCCCTGCAGCCTCAGCAGCAGCTTGCTGTCTGAGGGGTTCAAGTGAAGGGCAATCTAATTGGGCCTGCCCCAGGTCTGCCCTTGAGGGTCCCCCTGTCCCCAGAAACTCAACCTGATCAGGTTCAAGCTCCTCTGAGACAGTCTCCTCTTGGACTGCAGAATCAGTTTCCTGTGAAACCTGATCCTCAACCTGGGGCAAGTGGGAAGGCACAGCCTTAACCCTCTTGCTCCTTCTCTTGGGTTGTGGTTGGTCTATTGTTTCAAGATCCACCACTGGTTCAGGAAGGCACTTCTTAGCCTGAGACCTTGTCACTGCAAGGACATGAGCTGAAATCCCTAGCATTTCTGCATGAGTCCTGTACTCCACTTCTGACCAAACTGAGCTTTCAAGATCATTGCCTAACAGACAGTCTACTGGGAGGTCTGCACTCACAACAACTTTCTTTAGGCCATCTACCCCTCCCCAGGAGAAGTTCACAACAGCCACACTATGGGAAGTAGTGGAGTTGCTTGCATTGGTCACTAGGTAACTTTCACCTAGTACAATTTGTCCAGGGTCCACAAAGCCAGGTGCCACCATTGTGACACTGGCACAAGTGTCCCTGTAGGCCTGAGCCAGTTTCTCATTAATTAAGGGAGTCTGCCTATATTTGCCCAGGTTACTGGGGCTTACTGCAGTGGGCAAAGATAAGTCCACATCATATAGGAGAACTGCCTGTGTGGGGATTCTGACTAGGCCAGATTCCACCTCAGTACCCAGGGTCAACCCTACTAAACCCTTTGGCTGTGTACCACCACTGCTGACTGTACTAGGGGGTGCAGTTGCTTTAGGAGCTGCAGTGGTGGGGACTGGATTTTTCTTAGTGCATTCACTGCCCCAGTGTGAAACTGATTTGCAGGTATTACACCAAGGTTTCTTTGGGCCATCATTCTTCTTTTTCTTGTTTCCATTTTGGGAACCCCCCTCCTTATTGCTAGTTTGGGGGCCTGAAGACTTCTGGTCCTTTTCTTTATCTTTCTGATTCCCACCCTTCTGGTCTGTTTTCTTCTGGTCACCTTGGTTCTGGTTTTTCTGCTTAATCCTTGTTCTGACCCATTTGTCTGCCTTCTTTCCCAATTCTTGGGGAGAGGTCAAATCAGAGTCAACAAGGTATTGATGCAACAGCTGGTTCTGACAGTTATTAAGGATCTGTTCTCTCATCATAAGATTGTACAATCCTGTATAGTCTGAAACTTTACTTCCCTGCAGCCAACCCTCCAGAGCCTTAGTGGCACAATCTACAAAATCAGTCCAGTCCTGAGTCTGTGCTTTTTGGGTGTCTCTGAACAACAACCTGTATTGCTCAGTGGTTAGGCCAAACCCTTCAATAAGAGCACTCTTCAGAACAGAGTAGTTTTTGGCATCCTCAGGTCTAACAGTGAGGAGCCTGTCCCTCCCTTTCTCAGAAAAGGAGTACCATAAAATTGCTGCCCACTGATCCTCAGGGACCTGCTGTACCATGCAGGCCCTCTCAAGAGCAGTCATCCATTTGTGGATATCATCCCCTTCCTTGTAGGGGGGCACAATTTTTGTCAGGTTTCTATTGTCATAGGCCCTGTCTTTTTCTTTAGGAACTTTGCTGCCACCAGTGGCATCTAAGCCACACAATTTTCTCTCTCTTGCTAAAGCAAGTTGAGCTTGAGCCAAGGCTACCTCTTCCCTTTCTATTTGGAGTTGGACAGCCCTCATCCTGGCCCTATGCTCTTTTCTCTGGGAGGAAGTCATTCCTCTTTGAGATTCTCTTGAGGCACTAGAAAGGTGAGAGTCCCTTGACAGAGATCTCTCCCTTCTATTACCTGGGAGAATTTGGTTATGAGATCTGGAGTGGTGCTGGCCCTCTCCATTCCCATGTAGGTCCAAGTTGGCCTGGTTAAGCCTGGCAACCTGTACCTGGTTTCCCACCTGATCCTGATCTTCAGGCTCTTCTACATCAGAGCCTTCCTCTTCCTCTTCCTCCTCCTCTTCTTCTGGAAGATTCTCATTCTCAGGGGAGTTTATCCCTTCACCTGAATCTAAGGGAGCCTGACTCACCTTATCTAGATCATCCTTTTCTAGGAGAGCTACTAGGGAAGGAATGGTAGGGCCTCTGCCCTTTTTTAGCCCCCTGGCTGTGCACAAGGCACTCAGGTCTTTGTGGCTAAGGTTGTCATATCTGGATGTTGTCCCTATAGGATCAACTATTACAGGAGCAGAGCCTGAAGCTCTACCTGTATCAGACATGACTGCTAGTGAGGTGTAAGTGGTGCACTTACCTACACTAAGTGGTTTCCTACTGTACCTTGCTAGTGAGTTGTAGTCAGGGTGTGCTAATCCCTTTAATCTACAACTACTAAGTTCAGTAGAACTTAATATGCTAAGCTTTTGATTTATATGTACCTAGAGGTACTTGATGTGATCTTTCAATTTGATAAAGATTGCAATGGTAAAACAAACAGCAAGCTCAAATCCGCACCGCTGCACACCAATGTGAGAAGTTGGCCTGATATGTAGTGTTTCCAATTCTGGAACCACTGGGTATCAGTCCAAACAAACCCCAAAGATGTCAGGTTGTAAGTCAACCTTGTAGACAAGCTATCCTAGTGGTAGCATGGACTAAGCAGCCTTAAAGGCTTAACTTAAGAGGTCGTGTTAAGCGAGCTGTTTTACCACATACAATCCTGTAATCAAATGAAAGGACACCACACAAGTATATATTATAAAAATATATGTATTTATTTCTAAATTACTCCCCAGTACTCTTTGTGAGGAAAGGGGCACAAGCGTTAAATCCAAAGCACTGTTACACATATAAAGTTGCACGTTTATGGATGAGGGCGGGTGGCCACTCAGACCATATATTAAAAAAGTGGTATAAGTAACACTTATCGAACAATGGTTAGGTCTAGGGCCTAGAGATTCGCTGGGAGCAGTCAGGACAAGCAATGAAGAAGTCGGGAGTAGCCCACAGGAGACGGGTGCAGCACGGAAAGTGCGGCGCGCACCAATGCACTGTCAATGGTGCGTAAAAGTCAGTTAAAGTGAATTAAAAGATACTTCCGCTGAACCTAGGAACACAAAACTTTAGACACAGACCCTAGAGGTGTGTACCAGTGTAAAGACACCGGCGTTGCAAAGTTACCTCACCCACAGGCCGTGGGTGCACAGGGTCGAAGTGGCGTCGGGTTCTGTCACGCAGGTTCTTGGTGCTTGGAGCTGTTGCAGCTGCAGGCGCTGTGAAGCAGAAGTGTCCGGTGCGATCCAAGGGTGGATCGATGTAGAAAAGTACCTGAAAGCAGAGGGGACAGAGTCTGGGTCACTCAGCAGTGACCAGGGTGGAACCAGGACGGAACCAGGCAATGTCGGGCGCAATCAGGCGGTTGTCGATAGGCTTCTCTCCGCTGTCACGTGGGCTCTGGGGCATCTGCGACGTCCAGGAGCAGGTCACGATCTGTCCCACGTAGGCTCTCGCCGTCAGCACCGTCGGCTTGAAGATTGTAGCAAACAGCACTTGGCAAAAGCAATCCACGCGGAACCGGGAGATTGCTTATCACTCGAACCAGGAGGGTCAGAGTGGGTGCTCCTTTTCACAGGAGCTGGTGCAGATCTGGAGCAACCAGAAAAGCAAGTCGGATTTCAAAGTTCGTCGGCACAGGGGCCACAAGCCAGCTGGCAAGTGACCGGGCCAACGCGTCGAGCGCACACAAGCAGAAGGGCCCCACGCAGCACTCAGCGAGTGTGGAGGGGTGAGCTTTGGTGCAAGTGGAGCTCGGGGCTGGGGCTTCTCAAACCCCGGTGTACAGCTTCGAGGGTCACTCGTGGGCCGCACGGTCAGCGTCTCGTGGCCTTTTCAAGATGGCGTGCCCCACGCTTCCGGTCGCCTCCACGGGTCTCAGCTCTGCAGGGACTGTGGATCGGGCAGGTAGAAGGCAGGCAAGCTTGATCTCGTCGATCTCTGTCGCTCGAGTTCCGGCGGGAACTGCAACAAAGCAAGGGTCGAGGGCTGGATGGTGCCTGTTTGCACAGGGTGGTCACTCCTTGACCACAAGGGAGATTCTTCAGTCTTCTCACGTCGTGTAGAAAGTCGAAGGGTCCAGATTTCGTTTCTTATGTTTCTTCAGGATGATCTGAGGTCCGTTGGGACTGCTCCCCCTCTTATTCGAATCTAGGGGGTTGGACATCCTGCTAGGTCCCCTCCTATGGGTGGGACCCAGGAAGGGGGTGGTTACACCCCTCTCCTTTGATCCTGGCCGCGCTGGGACAGGGGCTGGGAGGCCCCAGAACCGGTTTGGCCGGATCCTGCAAGGGGCAGCCTTGTGCTCCCCAGGCAGTGTCTGGTTTCATTGAAACCTCCCTACTCCAATCCACTATCTCCTGTCTGGGGTGGTTTGACACCGCCCTGTGACAGGAAACTCTTTGTCCAGGCCTCCTCTGCCGGGTTTCGGTCAGCAGCAGGAGGTCAGACCCGTGTCTGTGGCAGGGGCATCCATTTTGTGGATCTGAGGCTCATTTTAAATCAACCGCGTTTCAGTAAAGTAACATGTCTTCTCCCTCTAGAAGGGTGGAATGCTACCCCCGTCGCCAGAACTGGCGAGGGGGTAGTATTCCAATTCGTATGACACCTTACACGACATGTTTTGATAAAGCCAAACCAAAGTTGCTATATAACCGCGAGGATTATAATGCGCTTAAGAGTATATGGTATGGCATTATCCCGGATCAGCTTAGGGAGTTGTTCCCGACAGCTGCAGACAGGCTCAGCTCATGCCAGAGCACCATCTCACATAAAACCACGCACTCTGCCTCCAGGATTGATGAGGCCTTCCATAGGAGTGGCTTACAGGCTATATATGTGTCCAGATATAGGTATACTATATCTAAGCAAGGGGTGATTACACCAACTTGCCCCAGCTGAGTGATCAGCCAGTTGTGTCAATTTAAGAACCAGCCAGGGGTGGCAAAAGCTATGCTTCAGCCCCTGGTAGGCCTTGGTGGCACCTATGCCCTGGGCACCTATAGTGCATGGTACAGGGGCTGACAAGGAGTCCATTTCCAATTGTGGTATGTACCTATAGCACATGTATTATAAATTTAGAGAGAGAACAGCAGGCTGGGGGTCTGATTAGCAGGCCCACAGCCTCAGTAAGTCGAAAACCAGTGAAGCAAAAAGCAAAAATTGGGGTGACCATAGGATAGCAGACCCTACTCTCCTACAACGCCCCCACGTCACTCTCCTAGACTCCTCCCACTCTCCTCCCACACGCTGAAGTATATTCCTCTTCTCCACTCGAATGCCAGCTTCCAACAGACCTCTGGATTTATTCCAGTGCCGGCACGCTGATCAAAGGTAAATTAGTCTTACCCCACGTCTTACCGCGCTATCTTTAAAATAGGGATACATCGTAAACCTGGCATTAACCACCCCACTCCTGTTCCTTTCCTTCACAGGACTCTTGCAGGTTTGGCGGATCACAGAGGACCGCCCAGCTCTCCCGGACCTGTATGTATTCTAAGTTTAATACTTATTAACACCCTGAATAACTGACCAAGTGCCCTGATCCCAGGCCTCCCCTTTTAATTACAGAGCCATCGTGCAGGTTACGATTCATTCCCTGACGATCATCCCAGATCGCCCCCTAACCTACTTTTTCCAGGTATTTACTACCCTGACTTTCCACGCTCCCACCTCCCCCTCCACCACCAGCACCCGCCCCTTACCCTTTTCTTTCCTTGCAGCACGCCCCAAACAAGACAACCCAGTCCTGATGACGATCCTTACTAGCGTGGATCGAAACGCTGTCGACTCTACAGCTTAATAATAGGCGTACTTCTCTAATGTGGTTCTAAAAATCAAAAAATGGAAATGTAATTTTGTATCTGTGATCCCACTTTCTCACATGATCTGGACCACTCACTGTAGATAACTTGCACCTCTTCACAGTGCGCCGTTTCTGCTGTTCACTTTTCCACTTGCATCGCCACCTTCACCACAGTCACTTTTTGTAGAGCACGAAGTTTCTTTGGTTGTCATCTAATTGAATATATGCAGTGCTGCTTATAACTGTATAATACCGACCATGAATTTACACTATAAAACAAGATGATTTACTACCTTGTCTGAAAATTTATAGAGGGTCTCCTTTTTCCCTCGTTACCAATGCAATGTGCATGCATATCTAACTGACGGTTCATTATTTCCTATTGGGACATTGTTTTTTGATATACCAATATTTCAACAGTAACCTTTGTTTGGGAACATTTTTGGATTTTGATTCTTTCGGTTTGGGCCGCTCACATTCTATTTTATCTGTGGTATAAGTTTATGATCATTTGTCCTGACCTTTGACCGATGTTTTTACCCTTTAGGCTCCAACCTTGGAATTTGACTTTGAACTTGTGCTTCTAACCAACCAATGCCATTTGCTTTCCGTTATCTGGTTCTGATTTGTGACAGGCGCCTGCGTTGTCCTAGTCGCGACAGCTCTGTCTGTGTGTGTGTGTGTGTGGGGCTCTGTCTGTGTGTGTGTGGGGCTCTGTCTGTGTGTTTGTGGGGCTCTGTCTGTGTGTGTGTGTGGGGCTGTGTGTGTGGGGCTCTGTGTGCGTGTGTGTGGGGCTCTGTGTGCGTGTGTGTGGGGCTCTGTGTGCGTGTGTGTGTGGGGCTCTGTGTGCGTGTGTGTGTGTGTGTGGGGCTCTGTGTGCGTGTGTGTGTGTGGGGCTCTGTGTGCGTGTGTGTGTGTGGGGCTCTGTGTGCGTGTGTGTGGGGCTCTGTGTGCGTGTGTGTGTGGGGCTCTGTGTGCGTGTGTGTGGGGCTCTGTGTGCGTGTGTGGCTGTGTCCGCGAATACTCTCTACTACTCTCTAATACTCACCTATTGCCATTGTAAATGACAATACCATTTATTTATGAAAAAAAAGTCATGAGCAATGCCAATAGCTCTAACTTTAATAATGCCGAGACCATTGCATTGTAAATGCTTGTTCCTTTTGTCACTTCTTTTGGTATTGGGTTGCTATGAGATACTCCTAACAATAGATGAACACATTATCTCACATAGTTGCATCTGGCTAATTCTTCAATACCGCTCAATGAACACAGGGATATCATCCATGTTTTAATGTGAGTTGGAGAACACACCAATTACATCCCTTGTTTAATAAATATGTTTGGAATTCACATGTATAAGCACGTGCAATGAACACAGTTCCTGGTTTGTCAATGGTTAGATTGTGTAAACATATATATGTTATTTTTGCAGTTCCACTGATGAAGAGTTAACAACCTGAAATGCATTGGGAATCCATTTACAGGAGCAGTTAAAATGATGGCATTGTACGAAGCAATGTTATTTGAGCATGATGAGTTGTGTCAATGTTGTTTGTTCTTTCTTATCAGAAGATCTGTGAATGAAAATCACACATCAGGATAAAGCATATGAATAAATGGATGTCTCATTGCATTCAACTTTTTGTTTTATTTACCTTATTGGAAAGAACCCGAGAGGTCTATAGCGGTGTGCATTGTGTTGAGCTCTGTGCACCTTCTTAGAATGATTACATTGTTAACACCTTAATTTAGGAAGGGCCTTACACCAGGTGCGCTCAGACCAATGAATGGATTGATATATCCAGACACACCCTTGGCCGATATCATCCCCAATGTCCAAAAGCAGAGACACTAGTTACCTAGTTTTTACCGTAGACCTGTCTGTAGGGTGTCTTATGGGCTTGTGTGTATCTTGAACTTGAAGAGGTACACACAAGTACATGGGCAAATACAAATACAGAAACAGAGACTCAGCACTGACTGCAGCCACTCACCCTCATGGTTTTATATTGTTCCTCATCCTTGACCTTAGACTCTAGAATATATTCCTCCTCTTTTTTCAGAAGACACAGCCACTTTTGAAGTTTTACCTGCAGGGATGAGAGGACAAGAAATGAGTGTAGATCTGTAGAGTGTGGTCTTAATTACAGAAAAGAGTCAGTACAGTACCGGTCACACCTGCCCAGACTGTATGTACCAGTCAAATTATTGTAAGTACCACCCAAACATATCCAGATCAGTGCTTAATTTGTGCCGGTGCTTTCCGGTGCTTAGCACCGGCACTTTATTATCAGGGCCGGGTCTACTCATCTGAGAGCATGTCACTCATTTGATGATTTTTTAAAATGTACATTTACTGTAGTCCGTGCAGCCGCAGCGTGTCTTTCAGGAATTCCGAGTGTGACCCACTCATGGCGTTTAACAGTGTTGCAGCTGTGATTCTTCTTAATCCCTTAGCCTGCAGCCAAAGTCCAAGAGATTATTCATAAATGAATAATAAATATAATAGGTTCATCATGGCGGCCGCGGGCCCGGGCACTCTTAGTTCAGTCAGTGCAGTGTTGACTGTTTCCGGTGGGCGGGCCGTGGAACATACACACACACATTTGGGCGGGCCGCGGGGCCGCGCTGGGGGTTCTGATGGGGTAAGCATGGGGGCAGAGGAAGAACAGAACAAGCCGAGAGCGAGGATTCACACATTTCCCGTTTTCCCCCGGAGGCTGGTGTCACACAAAGGATCGAGGAGACACAGCTTACTGCTACTCTTTAACTCCACTCTGCAGAGGCACGTACGTTCTTCAGGTGCTGGTCCAATACATTATTTTCAGTGCGGCCAGTGGCGTTAGTTAAACCAGTCTGGTCATGGTGTCATCTGGTGCTGTGTTGCAGGGTGAAGGGGTTGGGCAGGTAGTGGCGCGCCGATCGGGGAGGACGCTGCTCAGCTGCTCTTTAATTATTTTTATTAGGGTTGAACACTACTACTGGTCGACGTGAGGAGAGAGGTGAGGGGTGCGGGTTCAGACTCCTCTGTGCTGCCCGCGGAAGAGACCAGGGCGGAAAGCGGCAGATTTTGTTGTTGGCAGAGGGGTGTATTTTCTTTGTTCTGTGCTTGGTTTAGGCTTCTTTGCTGGTTTTGAGAAAAGTTCATGTAATGGCAGTTGTTTGCCGAGGTGTACTATTTGGGGATGTTTACATGGCACCACTAGATTACTGTTCTGGATCCTCTTCTGTGTCGTGAACTGTTCATCTCTTCTAGGGATCTCATGTGGCATGTATTTAGTGGCACAAAATCAGTTATCTGCACAACGCACGCACCGGCACTCTGGCACCCCATCTTTGTAAAAAAAAAAGCACTTTTTGCAAAAAGTTTGCAAACATGCGATTGACTGAGCATGGATGGAATATATATGCAACACAGAGCACACTGTAGCTGTTTATTATATAGAAGGACTGATTGGCTGGTAGCTCCAGGCTTTCCGTTGCCTGGGTTATTAGATTATTACTACCCGTGGTAGACCGAATTGTTCCCAGTTTTGCAGAAACCCCCTTTTGTCACAGTCGTTGGCTGCCAAGTGCATTCTTGTAGGTGAGTCTGCCGTATGAGCGTGCAGGCAGGTCTAACACTCGCCAAGAGGCAGGCAGGTGACTCTTCTAAAACTGCGAGACTCCCGAGTCCCGAATGTCACTGCGAGACAATAGACAGCTATGACGCTTGTTTTTGAGAGCCACGCTAGTGCTGTTCGGAGGCAAGTGACACAGTGACACCCATCACAAAGAATCAAAAAATAACAAAAAGATCGCCTTATTAGGAGAGGTCTGTAATGTAACACAATAACTCCAATACAACTACAAAATACCCCACTTCACTTACACAAAGTGTGCTCTTATTAACCACCAGACTCTGAAACTCGTGGTGTTGCAAACCCCCAACTGCAACTTATACCATCTATCACCCCTACTCCTACTTCATCCATGCATCCATCTATACCAGGCCACACACAGTTTTCATAACTTTCAACCTCTTGCCCCTGCACCTTATGAGGTGTCTTATTTGTTTGCTCCCCTCCGCCTGCTGGGCTGGTTAGACCTTCACAATGGTTAGACAAGCAGGAAACACTGATTGTGTGTACCATGTTTTCCTGCTCCCCTTCCACCACAACATAAAATCACCCATCACTGATCCTTCCAGCACCACAGGTTCTTCCCCTAGATGCTTACCACCTTTTCTCTTAAATTCAGCAGATATGCTTATTTGCCATGCAAGACAAATGCACACCATCCAATTTATACAACACAAATTCCTCTACCATAATGTTGCTGTGTGCAAGAATTCTGAGACCATGCTATCCTCAAAAGACCATCTCCTCTCTGTTTAATTTCTTTCTTGCTCTGCCTGAGGCTGCATACTTACTAGTCCCTTTCCACACTCTTCCAATGCCTGACCACATGTTTCATTTGTAATAAATTAGCTTCATCATTTTTAGCAGCGCTAGTCTAGACAGTTGCACTAAATTGTAATCACTTAAGTGTATAACTAAGACTCCAAGCCAACCTCGTCCCAAAAACATATCCGCCAAGGACAGTGATTGATCATATTGCAAGCAGCCATGTTCCCAGTAGGAAATTGTCTTCTGGCTGATATGTACTCCTGAGGCTCTTTCAAACAGACTAGCATCATTCTGTAGAAACCACACATTCAACCAAGATGTGCTCTACAATTCTATAGACCTACAGGAAGTAGGTTGCACACATAATTAATGAGCCCATAGTCTTAAAGGCTCTTTAAGTGTGCCGAAGCGTGCCATGGTTTGTGCTTGTAAATGTGTAATGTAATTGTTATTACATCTGACTTTCAGCAGTGCCAGTTGAAGATGTGGGTGGAGCTAATAGAGTACGTGGATGGAGCCAGTGGAGGGAGTGGGTGGAGCCTGGAAAAAACTGGGTGTGGCCTCCGACAAATATTTGAGCACCTGCACTTCATATTTTACAAATTAAGCACTGATCCAGATTGTAAGTACCAGTGGCACATATCGGGATTATAAGCACCAGCCCCAAGTATCACAGACAAGGGTGTCATCTAGTTGGGAGTAGGCCAGAATTCCTGTTCCAGGTAAACTAGCTTCATCAATGGTGTTGCCGTACTTTACCCCCAATCTCCCTAAATAATGTCACCTAACCTCCACATCTTAGGGACCCCCCCCCCGTAGATGGTGGGGGGGGGGCAGCAGACCTAGCAACTCTGGCCTTTGCCCGGTGGAGCTACCTAGCTATAGAGGAGATGGGCTGTGGATCACCCCCTCAGCCGTCACCTCCCCAGTCAGATATTGGACAGACTTTCCTTCGTCTCTCTGCCATGTCTCCGTCCTCCCCAGCCATCCGACGAATCAGACAGCTTGTTTGACTTTCTCATTTAGGTTCTCCTGAATTACTTTCCCCCTTGCAGTTTTTCTCCAGGCAGGTCGCTCCCCCACTCTGCGACAACACCACCTGTTGTGTCTGTGTTTCCCTGCTCGCTGCTGCTGACACTGCAGTGAGTTCGAGGCCCTCATCCACCCACAGGCTACCACTTGAGCCTCATCCCTGGTGGCCAGTGGCTGGCATAGGTCTGCTTGCACTGTACTTCTTTGTTTTACTGCTTAATTGTTTCATTGTTCTCCTCCTTCAGTTTGTCATTGCTTAATTCTGTGCCATGTGCCCTCTTTTGCCTTCTGTCCCCTCGCCGCTTCCGCCATCTTCCCACTGCTGTGCACCCTGCGCCCCCGCGCTGCTTGTACTGTATTGCTTCTTTTTTAACTATAAATTGCTTGTTTTTCCTCCTTCACCCTTGGCTTTTGTGCCCTATGCCCTCTTTTTGCCTTCTGTTCCATCACTGTTCCTGCCCCGTTTTTCCCACCGCTGTGTCCCACGCGGCCCCCCTCGCTCGCTCATTCTTACACTCCCTCCTCCGACCTGCTCCTCCCACCCATCTCCCCTTCTTATGGCGGCCGCTGGCGCTCCGAAGGGGCGCCAAAGGCAAGCCCGTTAGCACCTGGACCGCGCCCAGCGCCAGAACCCCTGGCCCCCGCTAACACCACGACACCCGACTCCGCTACGATGCCAGCACCCTCCATGCACTCAACACCAGACTATCACACACCTGCTTCCCGAAGCGCACCCAAGGACTCTTCTCCTGCCGGAACTGTAGCTTCACCAGCATCCGCCCCCGCCAAGCCACCCGCCATGACAGAACACAATCCCCTCAGATGCATCCTTCTCAAAACCAGTTCGGCCTGCAGACACGCCGTTGAACTCTGGGACCTACTTGACTCGACCTCCCCAGACGTCCCCTTCCTGACAGACCTAGTTGAACCTCTCCTTGGCACTAGACATCGCCAAAGCCATCCCGGATGCCTACAAAATCACCCGCACCAACCACCCGCGCCAATGGAGTAGGAATCGCCATCATCCACAGGAACACTCTCAGAGTCTCGACCAACACAGACGACTCCCTCCGCACCGCCGAACACCTGCACTTCCAGATCCACATTGATCCCAACACCACCCTCTGAGGAACCCTCGTCTAAAGTACCCCCGGACCCTGACCACAGTACACGTCCTCGCCTCCACAGACAACATCCTTCTCGGGGACCTGAACTTCCACCTCGAGAAAAACGACCGCAACTCCATCACCTTGATCAACAACCTCTGATTCAGACAGACAACTAATAACCACCACCACCCACTTCGCTGGCCACACGCTTGACCCCATCTTCTCCGCAAGCTCCCACATCTCCAACCACACCACCGAACTCCCACCAACCCAGTCGTCCGCAACCTCAGACAATGGATCGACAACTACGCCAACACCCTCGCCCTGATCAAGAAACCCTCCAACAGACACCAGCAAGAAAGGCAACTGGTTCACGGAAAACCTCCAGGCCTCCAAGCAAACCTGCCATAAGCTAGAGAAGAAATGGCACCGCGAACAGACACCGGACTGCCACGCAGGCCACAAGAACGCCACTCGCAAACAGCATCAACTCATCACCTCACCACCCCCTTCACCATCAACTATTCTACACCTCAAGATGAAGCACAACTAAAAAGAGGAAAAATTACCTTCCATTTTAATCAAAGACATTTGTCACTTTCTCATTTGTCAAGACTGATTTGCATATGGCCATGTCTGAACTGGGGTGGCTTGGTGAGCAAAATAATGGATTAAACCAGGATCTGTGACTGGGGGTGAATGTTTTGCCATTGTGCAACATTCCGTCCATCATCTTGTGTGTTTTGCGGCTCCCCAAGCCAGCGACGCACTAAGTGACCAATGCACTGAGCTCCTACTATACTGACCTGAACAGGCACATGCAGGCTCACAGACACTGCAAGGGCCAGTAGAGGCTTCCAGACATTTACCAGTATGCAAGCGCTCTTCCTTTTCCCCACCCTGTCCCTCACCCTGCAACTACCCTTTACAGCGCCCTCTCACTGCATAGAAAGGTAAACGCAATGCAACCAGTTTACCCTCTCACCAAGGATGTGATCACACCTCTCCTACAACAGAAGGAAGAGGACATCTATGCAATTACCCTGTACCACATACGTGTACCATCTTCCCTAATCTAGTCCCATTTTGGATTATTAATACACCCTCCTTTACTCTCGCTTTGTTTGCTTCTCCTGAATTCTGTATCGTAATGGGTGGCACTGCGTGCGACAATCTTGTGCCTACCCATGGCATGTTCTTGTAAAATATTCAACTTTAAATAAGTAAAGGTTACAAAATATAACCAAAAGAAAACAACCATCCAACTATGATCGATTCAGTCAATATATTGAAATGGTTCACATCCTACCCCACGAAGTGGTGCAAGTTCATGTAAATAGGTCCCACAAGATCACAGAAATTCCATGTCACCTGCAGAGTACCTCTGGGCTCCATCCTTTTCCCCATAATTGTTAACCTCTACGTGGGATCTCCCGGTTTCATCCTTACAGACAGCAGCATCAAGATCCTTCAGTATGCAGAGGACACTTAACGTCACCTAAAAATATCCTCACCCAACAGAGAATCAAATCCTGACCTGAGAGAAACTCAAGACGGAATTCTTCCTGTATTCTAACAGCTCAAAACAATCTGATTTTCATGATTGGCTCTCCAACTTAACCAAGACTTTTACTCCACCTTTGACACAGATGTCTCATTCAAGGAACACATTGCAAACATGACCAAGGAAGCTGGGTTTCTAGTCTATCTTGAAGAAAATGAAGTTGGAAGATGACTTCAGAACAACCGTTCGAGTCCTCTCCCATGTGGATGGAGCCAAGACCCTCCTCAACTGTCTACCCAATACCAAATCAGCACCTATTAAAGGTAACATACACAAAGTAGCAAGCACGGCCCATCAAGGCCTTGAACAAATTGAATTTATTTATTTATTTATTTATTTTTTGCACTTATAATGCGCGCAGATACCCACAAAGGGTTTCCCGGCGCCAAGATTGGGAGGCTGAAAACACAGAAAGCGCAAAAAGCAACCCGGTCAAAGACCGCGATTATTTATCAAAGAGCCAAGTTTTAACGCCTTTCTTAAAGCTGGCGAGATTTTCCTCCTTACGCAGGGCTAAAGGAAGGGAGTTCCAAAGGACTGGTCCCAGATGGGAAAAGGACTTTCCCCCCATACGGGCCAGTTTAAATCTAGGAACCACAAAGTTTGCTCCATTTAAAGAACGGAGATTGCGTGCAGGAATGTAGGGCCTAACCAGTTTTTGCAGGTACTTTGGTGCGGTCCCTGCCTTGATCTTAAACATGTAGGTCAACGCTTTGAACCGAACCCGGTTCTCAACTCTCAGCCAATGCAGGTCCTTTAGGTGCTTCGAGATCCTAGCTGTCCTAGGGATCTTACATAGCAGCCTGGCTGCGGAGTTCTGGACCAGTTGAAGCCGCCTAATCACAGCTAAATTGGAACCCAGATATAAGATGTTACCGTAGTCAAGCCTAGATGTAATCAGTGCATTGACTACGGTCTTCTGGGTATCCACAGGCAGCATCCAGATGATCTTCCGCAGCCATTTGAGGATAGTGAAGCACGTACCAGCTACTTTATTGACCTGCTGTTTCATCGATAAAGAATCATCGATGCATACCCCTAAGTTTCTGACCTGGGTAGCCGGGCTGGGAAAAGCACCCAAGGATGGCGGCCAATGGGTATCCTGCCACAGATCTCTCTTTTTACCTAGGAGAAGAATCTCAGTCTTCTCCCCGTTGAGCTTCAGCTGATTTGTTGACATCCAGCTGAAGACTTCGTGGAGACCTAATTTCAGCGCAGAGGGGGATGAAGGCTTTGAGTTGGTAAGAGAAAAAATAATCAGCGAATCATCCGCATATGTCATGAGTTCTAGACCTACTCGCTCTGCTAAATCGGCGAGAGGGCGGAGATACAGGTTAAAAAATAACGGACTCAAAATTGAGCCCTGAGGCACGCCATGGGGTGAGAAAAATGTGTCTGACTGAGCTTGCGAGGACGAGATCTGAAACGTCCGGTTGCTCAAGTAAGACGCGATCCAGTCCAGCGTTTTCCCTCCGACACCATCATCACTCAGCCTAGCAAGCAGTCTGTTGTGTGAGATGGTGTCGAAGGCCGCACTTAGATCAAGTAAGACATTGTAAGAATTGTTATCACCACCACATTAAAAGACCCACACTGGTTCTTCCTCCCAGCCCAGAACATCTTTAAGACCAATTGCAACATTTATAATGCATTCAAGAACAGGACGCCAACTTACCTGGCAAACAAACTATCCAAGTATAGGGAACAACGTTGGACCAGGAGCTTGTCGATCACCAGATTAGAGATAACATAGTAGGAAGAGCAGGAGCCAGATCTATATAGGGTCTGCCACAGAGAGCAAGAGAGCTAGACCCCGCTCTATACAGGGTCTGCCACAGAGAGCAAGAGAGCTGGAGCCAGATCTATACAGGGTCTGCCACAGAGAGCAAGAGAGCTGGAGCCAGAACTATACAGGGTCTGCCACAGAGAAAAGGGAGCATGAGAGCAGAAGCCAGATCTATATAGGGTCTGCCACAGAGAACAGACAACGAGAGAGCCAGATCTATAGAGGGTCTGGCGCAGAGAGCAAGTGAGCAGGAGCCAGATCTATACAGGGTCCGCCACAGAGAACAGACAAGAGAATAGGAGCCAGATCTATACAGGGTCTGCCATAGCGAACATACAAGTGAGCAGGAGGGAGATCTACACAGGGTCTGCCACAGAGAACAAACAAGAGAATAGGAGCCAGATCTATACAGGGTCCGCCACAGAGAAGAAGCAAGTGAGCCTGAACCAGATCTATACAGGGTCTGCCACAGAGAACATACAAGTGAGCAAGAGGGAGATCTATACAGGGTCTGCCACAGAGGTCAGAAAGAGCCAGATCTATACAGGGTCTGGCACAGAGAGCAAGAGAGCAGGAGCCAGATCTATACAGGATCCGCCACAGAGAAGCAGCAAGTGAGCCTGAACCAGATCTATACAGGGTCTGCCACAGAGAAGAAACAAGAGAGCAGGAGCCAGATCTATACAGGGTCTGCCACAGAAAACAGACAGCGAGAGAGTCATATCTATACAGGGTCTGCCACAGAGTACAGACAGCGAGAGAGTCATATCTATACAGGGTCTGCCACAGAGAACAGACAGCGAGAGAGCCATATCTATACAGGGTCTGCCACAGAGAACAGACAACAAGAGTGCTGGAGCCATATCTATACAGGGTCTGCCACAGAGAACAGACAGCGAGAGAGCCATATCTATACAGGGTCTGCCACAGAGAACAGACAGCGAGAGCCATATCTATACAGGGTCTGCCACAGAGAACAGACAACAAGAGTGCTGGAGCCAGATATATACAGGATCTGCCACAGAGAAGAGAGAAGAGACAAGAGAGCAGGAGCCAGATCTATACAGGGTCTGCCACAGAGAAGAGACAAGTGAGCCTGAACCAGATCTATTCAGGGTGTAATGACCTGATAATGCTGCCAATCACCAGGGCATACTTACCTTATCCCTTCTCAGGGCCCAAAAGGATACAACATACTTACCTAAGAAAGGAATAACAGTAACAACTAACTAAAAATATAAAGTTTGCTGAGGAGCTTGTGAATAACCACGCCAACTGGCGACAACGCAAGAAACGATACCAGTGATAACAACAACAACAACCCGGGAAAACAACTTCACTCTGTAAAGCAAAGCAAGAAACCAAGGGCCTCAAGGAAACAATGTACCCCAGGGAACGAAAACACAACACAGTACCAGGAGCCACAGGGTAACAATGAGAAACAAAGCCCACCCTGGTGGAGCTAAAACAATGCGCACTCCTCCTAACAATGCCTCAGGGGGAATACTTATTAGTTTTGGTTTCCCCGCATGAGAACGGAACAACTCTCCTTCTAAAATGACCTGCAGGAAGGGAAACTTACCATCCTTCTGGTGCGACAGCACTTGGACCAGAAAGGTCCTAACCTCCCATCCCAAGGAACACATACAAATAATTATATGCTCTATTACACAATGATAGAATGACAAAAGATAGAAATTACTAATATGTCACGATAGGCCTTCTTCACACTAACACCTAAGCAATTGCTAAATGCAATCAGTAAAACGTATATAGAACTTATATGTATATAAGTGTATGGAACCTGAAAACAGAACAGGATAGTTTAGGCAATAACAGCTAGAATATAAGAGTCAGTGGAACACCTCACCAAGTTTCTACACATCCCATTTCCACTTTGGGAGTCCGTTTCTCCAGCCAAAATAGGATTCTCTGCTCCACCGTCACAGCTACACGTCTGTACTGTGATGAACTACCAGAGATCAGAGCCCAGACACCTCCTTTAGTACAAGTGGAAATGTAAGACAAAGCTCCTGTGAGCCTCGCCTCCTTTTCCCATCAGATTCTGTACCACTCCATACCAAGGCCACAGCTTCAGCTGGCCAGGCGTCTGTTATGACTTCAGAATAGAGTGAGCACATTCCTCCGACAAGAACCGGTCCCCTCTAGTTTGAGACGGGTGAACAACAAGTGGAAAGTAAAATATAGCCTCTCACCTAGAGAGACTTAGAAATTGGCGACAGCTCAGAAAATGGAGTTGTGCAAGCATAGGCCACTATTCCCGCAAAGGAGCAAAATTTGTATGCAAGATGGCATAAGATTATGGCTAAGCCAACAAGCAAGCCCACCATTAAGCAAGTTAAAGTCAGAAACAAGACAGAGAACGTCATCAAGCCCTCCTTTTTAGCCAATTCATATTATATAAGCCTACACAACACTATATTAGATCAAAATATACTGAGATGGTAGTGGGCAACGGTCATAATCGAGCAGATTATCTATAAAAATAGCTCAGTCACTACACAGGGTCTGCCTCAGAGAACAGAAATACACAAGAAAGCAGGAGTCAGATCTATACAGGGCCTGCCATAGAGAACAGACAAGAGAACAGGAGCCATATCTATACAGGATCTGCAGGGAGAGAACAGACAACAATCGAGCCAGGTCCAGATCTATATAGGGTCTGCCACAAAAAAAAAAAGAAATACACAACAAGAGAGCAGGAGCTAACCCACATATGGTCAGGAGTGAATAGCGGGAAAGGGGGGGTAAGGGTTTTTTAGGGTTTAGGGACAGGTAAAGAAAGGGAGGTAGGCAGTGTTTAGAGTTCATAGGCAGCAGCAATAAAGTGAGTTCAGGCATTTGTTATGGTTATGGAGGAGATAGCGGTAAAGGAGGTAATGGTTGAGGGCTGGTAAGGACAAAGGCGGTAATGGCTGAGTCGATAGTAGAGGTAATAGGGGGTCTGCCAGTCCCTGCAGCCAACCCCATAATCTGAATGGTTGGTCGATGGCCGTGTTGAAGCGGCCAGGCCATGTTGCCAACCTCATGAGGCACATGGAAGACCAGTGTGCATAGTGGGGGAGGGGGAGGGGGACTGGCCACACGCAGGGTTTGTAAAAGACACACAAATGATGGACGGAGTGAGGAACAATTCAAACATTCACCCCATTCAAGAGATCTGGGTTAAATCCATCATTCTTTTGCTCAACATGCCACCCCAGTTCAGACCAGTGCATCATGGGTATAGTCCAACCCGAACTGCCAAGCCAGGTCATCCCTGGACCGGAAACAAGCATCCTAGGACCGGTTTCTGAGTTTCGCCCCTCATCAGCTAGGATAGCTTGAATCCAGTGGCACAGTTAGACCGGGACCCACGTCTGGGCATACCCGGTGCACTTAGGGCGAGAAAGCAAAAGACACACAATTGATGGACGGAATGCAGAACAAATCAAAACATTCACCCCAGTCAACAGATCAGGGTTAAGTCCATCAGTCTTTTGCAGTTTAGACCTGGCCATATGCAAATCAGTTTTGACCCTATGACTCATGGGAACAGTCCGGACCGAACTACCAAGCCAGGTCCTCCCTGGACCAGAAACAAGGATTTGGGCACAAGGTTGGCCTGTGGACTAAGCCCTGTACCCAGCCCTGTGTTATGCATGCTGAAGCGGTCAACCATCCGGCACGCATGGAAACATGCAGAGGCAGAGTCCACAAAAAGCCAAATCAGGAGAGCAAGCACTAAACCCAAGCAGGGTCTAGGGCAGGAAATCAGCAGTCAGACTGAGAACAGAAAGAGTAGGATACCCTTGTTTTGTAGAGTGTTTCAGATTCTTACTTTTAGTCAGTGACTAATGACTTCCTTCTTTTTGCACATGGCATTCATTCACTGCTCCTCCATTTACCCCCTCTCCTTAGAATGTTTTTAGGGCCAAGTACAACATTTTGGCGTGAATATCTATCCTGATGGAAGGCGAGGTCATGTGTGGTTCACTATAAAGTCCACTGGTTCCCTCCAAACATCTGGGTTCATATATGAATTGTCTCCTGCACATATGTAGTGCTTCTCTTTACTCTAAGGAGTTCTGCACACCGTTGAAGAGAAGGCCAAAGGCCAGAGAAAAGAATATTCGCTGTATCTTAACGGGTAAGTGCTAGACCCCAAGGACTGAAGGATGAACTCAATCCTGCCACTGAAGGCCACCGGAGATACACTGCTTGCGAGGAGGACTTTTGCTGATCTCCCAGACCCCAAGTTCAATGTACAGCAACTTGAAGTAAGGTTTGAGACTCTGAGCTTTCCAAGGCGAGGAGTCTGTAATCAGTGCCCAGCCTGACGTTTATTCATTTCATGAAGGGTCCCCAAAGTCAGCATACTTCATGCAGAACATACTACAGGAGAACTTAACTTAAGAAGATCCAAGTCTGCCGCGCCTGGACCCTGCACTTCCTTTTGGGTCTCTTGAACCCTGCATTGCTGATGGGTCATATGCACCGATGCCCATTTGAACCTGTGTGCTAGACAGTGCATTGCCGCATCTCTTCGACTGCAACACTTCTGATGCATCTGAGCTTGTGTGCTACACCCTGCCTTGCTACACATCTGCTGCTGTCACCAAGGACCAAGTGAACTTGTGCACATTCTTTACTGCACCTCTTCTGCTGTGTACCGAAACCATGACTACGTGTGCCACCTGTGTTGCTGCACCTCATTGGTCTTGCTCGATGACCACATGAGCCAGTGTGCTACATCTTCTGCTGTGTCTGAGGACAATGTAAGCCTGTGTGCTACACCCCAAATGTCTGCACCTCTTCGTCTGCCGCTCTTCTGCTGTGCACCATGACCATGTGAGCTTGTGTCTCACACTCTGAAATACTGCATCCATTCAGCCGATTGCCAGACCATATGACTGTGTGCGCCACACCTTGGATTGCTGCACCTCTTAAGATGTGTCCGATGACCACGGCAGCCCATGCGCCACACCCTGAATTGTTGCATCAAGTCTTCTGACACCGACGAACGTTTGAGCTCATGTACTACACACTGCACTGCCACAATGAATCCTTGGAGTATACTTTTTACAGGTTTCTCTTCTGGACCACAGGGTGCATTATGAGAAATAAACATCGACACACATACATAACGCCCGCCAGCAGGCCTGCTATATGAACATAAAGGGTGCCGAGTGACCCATCGAAATGCACTAACATTCCATGTGCTCTGCTGCAGCTTCTTCAAAGGGACACACAGGGTGACCTCAGAGCATCTGCACACACAGCTGGTGCTCTCCGGCTGCCCCTTGATGTGGCTCACCAAGTGACCTAGTGACCTTTAAATTTCCAGACACACCTTGTGCTCTTCACTTGTGTTTATAGAAAAAAAACGCACACCCCTCCCCCACCCAACCTCCCCCCCCCCTTCCCTCCCCCCTGTCCTCCCCTGCTGGTTTCTCATAGTTTGACTTTGCAATCCCTGAATGCCCCCAGAGATACCTTGCACTTCTCTGCAGCCTTCTCTTCAGCACTTGCTGAGTGTGTTTTATGCTCCTTGGACTCCCGGCAGACCAAACATTTCATCATTTCATCCTCTGCACAGAACAGCCTCAGCTTCTCTTCGTGTTTATCACATAGGTCCTCCCACGGGGGCTTCTCTGGGGACGAGTGAAGCTGTTTTAACATTTCCACCATGTTCCCGAGTTGCCTGTTGGGTTGGCGGTTTTTCCTAGAAGATGTTGCTCTGCACTGTGGACAGGGATAGTTTCCACCTCTTCCCTTCCAGCTCTGGGTGATGCAAGAGCGGCAGAAGTTGTGTCCACAATCGATCATCACCGGATCCTTAAAGTATTCCAAACAGATGGAACAAGTGGCCTCTACCTTAAGGTTCCTGAGCTGAGCTGCCGCCGCCATGATGCAGAAATGCAAAATTTCCAAAAAATTTCGCTTCTCTTCCTTTAAAGTTTGGGGCAGACTCTAATTTGCTGGCAGCCTGCTTGTTTCCATTGGTTGCTGCTGAGGACAGTGCAGACTCACATTGGTCGACAGAATGCTTGTTTCCATTGGTTGCTGCTGAGGACAGTGCAGACTCGGATTGGGCGACAGATTGCTCGTTTCCACTAGTTGCTGCTGAGATAGCCAGGCTAGGATTGGTTGACAGCCTACTGGCTCCCATTGGCTGATGCTGGAGATGTGTATAGCCTCTCAAACACGCCTGTCATTTATTGCTTAAAGTTGTGTTCTCAATTGCTAGACACAGAAAACGAAGGAGGAAGACTTTAAGACAAACATTAACAAAGGGAAAATACACGAATACTATAAGATGATGTCGAATAAAAAAATTAACGGGCGGACTGAAAATTAAGAAAATAAGTACAAGGGGCAAAGGATGAAAGAAGAAAATTCAGACCCCAGGGAGAAGAAAACATAATAAATAACACTGTAATGCGGGTAAAGCAGTGACAATGAGGAGGTAAAAGGAAAAGTCCTGGAGAAAGAAACCGTACTGTTTTTTTAAGAAACATAAAGTTTTATTGAGTTTGTTTACACACTGCACATTGTAAGAATTGTTACAGGACAAGTCCCCTGCGGTATTCTATTACTATGTATGATTTAGAATTGTACTATGTCTGATAGAATGTTTGTAGTTGAATTGAGAGTTAGTTAGAGAAGCAGAGGAGTTATGAGGGATCGGTCTGGTTTTCCTACCTGTGGTTGTTAAGCTGTTCTTCTCCAATAAATCCTGTCTGAAACTTACCTTTGTGCAAGATCATTACTACATCCCCCTTAACGCAGAGACTGTGTGCACAGCTGCCAAGCAGTGCTTTGTTGCATGTATTATCCGGAATGAAATCCTCTTCCCTCTCATGTCCTCTCTGTCCTGTCCTGCCACCTCTGAGGGGCTCGTGGGGCTCAGGCTGGTGCAGCGCACCCTCCCCCTGGACTCTGGGGCCCCCTCCAGAGGAGGCAGTGCTGCCCCAGCAGCCATCATGTGAAGTACAGTGTCCTGGCAGTCCGAGCCCGAGGGAGGGCGGACAACTTGTTTATCATCTGATGGCTGGGGTCCGCGGAGAGGATATTAGAATAGACTCCTGATAGGAGTCAGTCGCAAGGTCACTCAGCCGGTAAACAGTCAAAATATCGAGTTTTTAATTTCGACCTACACTTATATCGAGTTGCTAATATCGATGGGACAGAATATCGATGTCCAGAATATCGATGGCCAGAATATCGACCCTAAGGTAAGTAATATCGAAATTACTAATATCGATAGCATATATATCGATGTAAGTAATTTCGATTTACTAATATGTGTTAGAAATATAAGTTAAGTATTAAAATTAATTGTTATAATATGTGTTTAATATGTTTTTATAATTTAAAAATATATAAGAGTAAATAATATGTTTTACTACCACAGCGGGTTGTGGGTTTATAGGGGAATAGGGTGGGAAGTAATTTATTTGTAATTAAATAATTAATTTTTCAATGATTAATTTATTTTGCAATTAAATATTAATTGGCAATTATTTATTTAAATTGATTAATTGATTAATTAATTGATAATTTATGTATATTTTTAACTAAATTATGTTTTACTACCACAGCGGGTTGTGGGTTTATAGGGGAATAGGGTGGGAAGTAATTTATTTGTAATTAAATAATTATTTTTCAATTATTAATTTATTTTGCAATTAAATATTAATTGGCAATGATTTAATTTAATTGATTAATTGATTAATTAATTGATAATTTATGTGTATTTTTAACTAAATTATATGTTTTACTACTGGAGCGGGTTGTGGGTTTATAGGGGAATAGGGTGGGAAGTAATTTATTTGTAATATTAATTAATTTTAGGTAAAGGGGTATTTTTAGGGTTCAGGGTCAGTTTTCAGTTTTTGGGTAAAGGGGTATTTTTAGGGTTCAGGGTCAGTTTTCAGTTTTTGGGTAAAGGGGTATTTTTAGGGTTCAGGGTCAGTTTTCAGTTTTTGGGTAAAGGGGAATTTTTAGGGTTCAGGGTCAGTTTTCAGTTTTTGGGTAAAGGGGTATTTTTAGGGTTCAGGGTCAGTTTTCAGTTTTTGGGTAAAGGGGTATTTTTAGGGTTCAGGGTCAGTTTTCAGTTTTTGGGTAAAGGGGTATTTTTAGGGTTCAGGGTCAGTTTTCAGTTTATGGGTAAAGGGGTATTTTTAGGGTTCAGGGTCAGTTTTCAGTTTTTGGGTAAAGGGGTATTTTTAGGGTTCAGGGTCAGTTTTCAGTTTTTGGGTAAAGGGGTATTTTTAGGGTTCAGGGTCAGTTTTCAGTTTTTGGGTAAAGGGGTATTTTTAGGGTTCAGGGTCAGTTTTCAGTTTTTGGGTAAAGGGGTATTTTTAGGGTTCAGGGTCAGTTTTCAGTTTTTGGGTAAGGGGGTATTTTTAGGGTTCAGGGTCAGTTTTCAGTTTATGGGTAAAGGGGTATTTTTAGGGTTCAGGGTCAGTTTTAGGTTTTTGGGTAAAGGGGTATTTTTAGTGTTCAGGGTCAGTTTGCCCTACTGTTACACCCACTGGAGTGGGAATAGTAATTATTGTTAAGTAATTATATATTATATATGATTTATTATTTTATTTCTTTTATTAAATATGTATTATTATTTTTTTAACAATTATTACATATATTTAAATATGTTTAAGTAATTATTATGTATTATTTACCGTTTTTTTAATGTTATTTTAAATAAATAAAAAATCGATATATTTAACAACGATATTTTTTACATCGATATTAAATTTTCGATATTTTGGTACTTACCATGTTGTACATAGGGCGTCGATATTTTTGCTATCGATATAATTACGCCGATATTTGTGTAGGTCGAAATTCTGTCTGTCGAAATTCTGTCATAGATCCCACTCAGCCCAAGCAGGGGCGGCTCCACCACAATGGCGGAGGAGCGTCGTCCCACTGGTCAGAGTCAGTCACACAAAAATAAAATGATATTAAAACAATAATATCATTTTATTTTCCTGTGGCAGGCTCTGGCTGACTGTGCTTGTGTGTGGGGCCGGGCCATAACAGGCAGGAGTGGTGGGCACTTAGAAGTGCGCAGTTAAGTTTGGCCGGTGGTCTCAGGGCAGCCAAACAGACATGCCCACATCTATTTCTCAAACCCCACAGCTGGTTTGGAGGAGAACAGCAGGCTCCTAGGCAGTGTCTGAGCTGTAGACTAGGCTGCTCAGACCAATCCTGGTGCTGCTCTCAGCATGAGAGCAGCGTCTGGATTGGGTGGGGAGGCTGTGCCTTCCTAGTGCCTGCCTGAAGTGAAGCACTGAGGCAGTCATCTGCGTCTGGACAGCAAGAGGTAAGTTAAAAAAAATATTATGTTTACCCTCAATTCCCTATCCCATCCTAACCCCCTCCCCCCACACTTTAATTGTGCGGCAGACGCCACTGGAAGTCAGCTTTGATTTTCTTGAAGTTTGATCAGACTTAACCTCGGGGTGGGCGGGGCTGAGACTATAGCATATGACAGGGTTCACAGGACGCCTGTTGGACTAGCTGCCCTCTTCCCTACTGGGAGGGTTGGTAGTGGCACGGTATCCAGAAACATCCCTCAGTTGAGCTCCAAAGCCCTATTCGTTGACTCTTTGAAAGGCATCAAAGCAAGTTAAAAGCGGTTACTTCTCCTTGAATAATCACCTCAAAGGCCCTCATAACAAATGATCACTTCCTTTTGATGAGGTCAGGAACAGATGTTACCAGCCCCATTGCAGGTATGAGATTCGTGGAAACACTACATATCTCTTGTCAAAACAAGCAGGAATATCAGGCGCTTCCACATCAAAAATGAATTCTGATTTCTGCACAAATGAATTCTGATTTCTGCACCCCATCAGCAATTTCTGCTGAGCCTGCAGGAGTATGTGGGAGGTGCAGTATGCGGGAGGTAGGGTATTTGAGAGGCAGAGTATGTGAAGGTGCAGGATGTAGAAGGTAGAGTATGTGGGAGGTGCATTATGTGGGAACCATAGTATTGATGGAGCAAGGATTTGCATGTGAAGCGACTTGCTTGAATTCATGAACCTCGAATAATATATAACGTACTTACTAACATGTTTTGTGTATTAATATTTGCATCACACGGCATTCAAGTATCAAGGGGACGCTTGTCTATGTGCTTTTACTAACAATAATCCGCTTGCAATAAAAGGGCTGCTGCTACGCAGGGTTTTTCTATTGCGCATGCGTCTGTCACACTCACATGACATGACGTGTTCTCTGCTTTGGAGGGAAACTTATGCTTCTGCACACTAGAGCTAATATGGTTGATCCGTATTCTCACATGCATGAAATTTGCACTGCTGCTTTTGCTAAGCTGTTCGTTCTGCCTAATCCTAATGCTGTAGTTAAATATAAATTAATGGGTACAGAGTAGAGATAAGTGGTATACAGAATATTCTTTTATCTTTTGTTCTAAAACTGTTTGTCTCCTATTTTTACATGTAACTCATTTGGGCCTGACGAGATCCCACTGCATCCATTTTCAACATGCGCACAAGAAACCAAAAGACGCTTCAGAAAAGGCATTGAATGAATGCCAGGAACTGTCTCATCCAAGATGCGACTTAGACCCTAACCTGCTGACCCCAAGCGGAAGAAAATATTGTTAACATTGTATTTCTATAAAGAACATTCATTGTTGGGTGGAATAAAGATGTCATGAGAAAATAAATTGATGGACGGGAACGTTAATTTGAATATGATATGCAGAAAGTTTCATTTTGGTATGGTGTGATGACCTCTCCTCTTCTTTTGTCCAATCAAAATTGGGGATTCTTAAACTTGCAACATTGGGGGTGGTACACTGCCCTGGAAAATGGTATAACTAGAGTAGGCTTAGCTAGCTAAATTGTCCGACTTGTGCAAATAGCTGACCTGTCACTGACCCAACGCACTCAATAGGTGATCGAGAACAGAGGTGTGGGCAAAGCACTCTGTCAGAAGATTCGCTGACCCAATCGGGGTCCGGTAAGCTGAGATGCTGGCGAAGCACTTTGTCGGTGAAATCGATAACCCATCGGGGTTCTGGCTGTTAGCTGTAGAGAGGGAGTAGCGCAGGCATTGCAACTGAACTGCGGGTGCCGGTCTAAACCTTTGGGGGTCCTGTCCTCATCCAAATTGGCTTTTTCTGTCCTGATTCTGATGTGCATTTGCTGGCCTACTGGCGACTGCAACTTTTGGGGTTTGTGTCCTTTGTCCAGCCCGTGGCCAGGGTTGGTCTTCACACCATTCTAGGTAAATATAACTATGGGTTCGTCATTGTATTTGTTTCCTTCTCTTTACCCTCCCTCATGTCAAATGCGAAAAGACTGTCTTATTAAATCTTTGCATATTCTCACTTTAATCATTATTTTCCAAATTGAGCAATGTTTAATGTTTAACGCTTGGATCATGACACTTAAGACATTTTAGATAAAGAGTTTAAACCTTTCTCGAATCTGGGGTTATAATATGAGTGCAAATGTTAATTTTTCCTGCCTATCTTCATTCTAACTCCCTGTTCCAATAGGTTTACAGGTACCAGCAACAAGAATTGGTAAGTCAATGGTATAGATTTGATTTTTTTTTTTAGTTCAAAAAGCTTTATTGAGCAGATAAAACCAAGTAAAACATCATTACAAAATCACAATCAATAAGAGGAAATGGCATTATATAATAAGAAAGTAAAATATAAAAGGAGCAAAAACCCCTAAGGGGGAATATAAGCAATATACTAAGGGAAAAAGCATTTTTACAATTTTTTGGAGATGGAAAAGAGAGAGAAAAGGAAAGAAGAAAGAGAGGGAAAAAGGAGAGAAAGAAAGACGAGAAAAGAAAGGGGGAAATAGAGTAGAAGGATAGAAAGAAGGGAGAAAAAGTAGAAAAGGCAAATTAGGGTGAGCGTCTGGAAAGAAAATCAGTTAAGGGTAACCATAACAAATCTCTTTTGATTAAAAGGGAGGTAGTTGTAGCATATGCACGATCAAGTCTATGACGATGACATAATAAATTCCACCATGCAGTAGAAGAGATCTTTGAAGTGTCTTTCCAGTTAGATGTGATAATTTGCAAAGAAATAGCTAGAAAAACAAATCTATAAAGTTGCGAACATTGCGTGAAACATTCCAAATAGGAGAAGAACCACCTAGAAAAATATGAACAATATCAAAAGTATGATTTGAGTTAAGAATCTCATTCAGCTTGCACCAAATATGTTGCCAAAGAGAAGCTACCAAGGGACATTGAAAAAACATATGAAACAAGGTACCATCAGAGTGAGAGCAAGACCAGCAGTGACTAGATTCTAGGACTTTGAACTTAAAAAGGTCATGTGGGGTAAAAAAAAAGTCTATTATAAAAGAAAAAAGGGTCTGAGTGGTGCTAGCTGAACGAGAAACTGTGTGGATTTTAGACCAGATAGACTCCCAAATAGGAAAATAGAAATCTTGTGCGAGATCCTTTTCCCATGCAAGTTCAGGTTTGGCTTTAGGGCGATCAGGAATAGGTCGGGAGAGGATCTTATAAATGGCAACTGCTTTAAGTGGGGAAGTGAAAACTAAAGGAGTGGAGTCAGTTGGGACAACATCAGATATGGTGGAATGAAATGAGGAGAGTCTAGTTAAAGCTATGGTAAGGTCAGAAAGTTGAGAAGAGTGAATGTTAGAAATATGAGAAGTGGTGCAAAGAGTGGGTAAATCCAGTACAGTACTATTGACACAGAGATCATCCAGATAAAGAATGCCTTTGTCAATCCATTCCTTCCAGAAGAGGGCCTTATTCTTAATCTTTAGGGAGGAATTATACCATAACGGGGTAAGGGAGTGTAAATGCGAAACAATGAAAGAGAGAGTGCCCTAGAGAGTTTGAAGATGGGGGAAAGAAAACGTTTAGGGGGTTGAGACAAATGAATAGCAGCAGAGAAGGGAAAAGGCAATAATTGGGCTTGCTCTAAAGCACTCCAAGCAGTAGAGGAAAAGGGAGGAAGATCTGAGAGAAAAGGCCAGATTTGTTTTAAAGTGAAAGAAGAATGAAAGCGAACAATGTTGGGGAAGTTTACACCACCTAGATGTATATAGATTTAATTTGATTTCTGGATTTGTGGATTTTGTAACAGTGTTGAATGCAGAAGATAAGTCAAGTAGTATCAGAAGGCCTAGGACCTAGTAGGTAAAAATAACTGGTAGTAGAACGAAGGTTACCTGATTAAATTATGTTTTATTGATTATGGGCCCAGGTGAGTATGGTAAAATTATAGTCGGGTGACCTGCGCGCTCTATCAGTATGTTGGAGGAGGAGCTGGAAGTGAAATGTCTGGCAGCCAGTACTGTGTGTAAACATACTAAGCTAGCAACAGCCTAGTCTAGAGTGATCAACATGAGGTACCTACCGCACAAAAGAGGTTTCACATATAGCAGCCGCATTTAATGGTGGCCGAGCGATGATATAAAAAAAAATGAAAGTGCCTGTCTGATCTTGGGAAGATGTTATTTTCTTCAAAATTACCACTTTTTTTTAAAGGGCCTTAAGAGACCCTAGTTCCACCCCAAGAGCGACCCACCAGCCAGAACTCAGAACCCACCAGCCAGCCCTTGTGAACCCCCATCAAGACCTAAATACACACAAGCATTCATGAGGAAACACTGGCCAGACCTAACCGGTGACTATTCAAACCTCACCACTCGTGTACCATGCCCTGCCACCCATCACCCAAGCTCAGGAGTCCTAACTTTACTACTACTAAATTGAGGAAAATTCTAATTTTAAGACTTTCGGTATTCACAGAAGGCATTTAGGAGTCCTAAAGTTAGGAGTCCTAACTTTACTACTACTAAATTGAGAAAAATCCTAATTTTAAGACTTTTGGTATTCCCAGAAGGCATTTAGGAGTCCTAAAGCTAGTAGTCCTAGCTTTACTACTAATAAATTGAGAAAAATCTTGATTTTAGGACTTTCGGTATTCACAGAAGGCATTTACGAGTCCTAAAGTTAGGAGTCCTAACTTTACTACTACTAAATGGAGAAAAATCCTAATTTTAAGACTTTCGGTATTCACAGAAGGCATTTAGGAGTCCTAAAGTTAGGCGTCCTAACTTCTGTGAATACCGAAATGAGTAAGTTCATTCTGTGAATACCGAAAGTAGTAAGTTCATTCTGTGAATGCCAAAAGTAGTAAGTTCGTTTTGTGAATACCAAAAGTAGTAAGTGCAATCTGTGAATACCAAAACAGTAGTAAGTTTAGGATTGAGTCTTAAGTTCATTCTGTGAATAGGACCCACAGAAGCAGAGCTGAGGCTCATTTATGGGCTGCGACCCCCACAAACACATAGCAGCAGTGCTGAGGTTGGGGTAGGAGCTGCCACCCGCCCCACATAAACAAACAGTTGCAGGGATGAGGCTGTTGTAAGGTCTGCATCCCCACAAACACACAGCAGCAGAGATGAGGCTGATGTATGGGCTTTGCCCCACACACAAACACAGCAGCAGAGCTGAAGCTGGTGTAGGAGCTGCCCCCCTCCCAACAGAAACACACATCAGCAGAGCTGAGACTGGTGCAGGGGCTGCACCTCCTCAAAAACACACAGCTGCAGCAGAGGCTAGTGTATGGGCTGTGTCCCCCAAACAAAAACCCACACTTCCACAGGACTGAGACTAATGTATGGGCAGCAAATCCCACAAACTCATTAGCAGCAGTGCTGAGGCTGGGGTAGGAGCTGCTACCCCCCAACACAAACAAACAGTAGCAGGGATGAGGCTCACAACACACAGCAGCAGAGCTAAGGTTAATGTTTGGGCTGCACACCCCACAACAACACACAACAGCAGGGCTTAGGCCGATGTATGGGCTGTGACCCCCACAAACTCAAAACAGCAGTGCTGAGGCTAGGGTAAGAGCTGCCCCCCACACAAACAAACAGTAGCAGGGATGAGGCAGGTTTATGGGCTGCATCCCCACAAACACAGAGCAGCAGAGCTGAGGCTGGTTTATGCACTTTGCCCCCCACACACCCAAACACAGAGCAGCAGAGCTGAAGCTGCTGTAGGAGTTTCCCACACAGAAACACACATCAGCAGAACTGAAACTGGTGCAGGGTCTACACCCCCTCGAAAACACACAGCAGCAGCAGCAGAGCAGAGGCTAGTGTATGGGCTGTATCACCCAAACACACAGCAGCAGAGCTGAGGCTGGTTTATGGGCTTTGCCCCCCCATACACACACAAGCACACAGCATCAGAGCTGAAACTGGTGTAGGAGCTTCACCTACAGAAACACATATCAGCAGAACTGAGATTGGTGCAGGGGCTGCACCCCCTTCAAAAACACACAGCAGCAGAACAGGGGCTAATGTATGGGCTGTGTCCCACCCCCCACAAAAACACCCAGCAGCAAAGCTGAGGCTGGTGTATGAGATGTGCCCCCCACAAACACCCAGCAGCAGAGCTGAGACTGGTGTAGGGGCCGAGTCCCCGACAAACACACTGTAGCAGGGATTCCGTTACTACACAGAAATGTGCATAAAGACTTAGGACCTCAGTGAATTAGGGTATGCCAAAACTCACCTTAGTGTATTCAAAATCCCCTACCAGACTAGCAGCAGTGACTCATTGGTTCTTCGTCCTATAGCAAAAACCCCAATGATTAGTCAACTCAGAACATGAAACTTAGGATAACTCAGGTGATGTGGAAAACAAGAACACTCTTTTGTTACAATCTCATATCAGTCCAAAACAGGGAGTAAATGAGACACAAGCAAGTTTGAAATGTTTCTTTTTTTTATTTTATTTTTTTATTAGGAATATAAGTGCAGTTACAGTTGATAAAAAAGAAACGTTCATAAAAAATCCGGAGGTAAAAGCAGCAATTCTTACAAAAGTACACTAACAGACAAATCGCGACTAGACAATACAATGAATAAATTATGTGGCAATAAATATTAGCTCAAGTTATCTAATACGGCTAAAACAATTTCATTATGATTACATCCTGTTGTTATTTCATAATCAATCTTCACCGGTTAATCAAAAGCTAATAACAGACTCTAAAAGACATTTTCACATTTCGACTTTTTACATTTTTGATTTCCTCCAATCTGTGACTGGGGCCCAAAGTCTTCTTCCATAGTCCCGAGTTCTAATTCCTTTAGGTTCATAGAGTGCAGACTCAATATTATGAATTCCAAGCAGTCTGGTAAGCCACATTTGGAAGGAGGGGGCCACACTATCCTTCCAGCCGGCAGAGATCAAAAGCCTAAACACGGCCACGGATATAAAGATCAAAGTTTCCTCCTCTTTCCCAAGTTTAAGTTCAGAGTCCGTGCCTAGAATCATTAGGTTAGGGGATAGGTCAATCTTATGCCCTAGCAGCCACTCCCAAAATCTTTCAATCTCTTTTTTTACTGGTGTTAGAAGATTACAGTTACAAAACATGTGGAGTAGGTCTGCTTGTCTGTTCCCACATCTTGGACATGTATCATCCGCCCTGACCCCCCAAGAAAATAGTTTTGCCGGTGTGTAATAGAGATTAAACACCGTCTTGTAGTGCTGGGCCTTTAAGTTTGTAGCTCTGAAGATCTTCTTATTCAAAAATAGGGGTTTATCAACATCTACATCAGGATTTCCCAATTTACTTGCCCAGGCTACCTCGGTCTTATCAACATCATCTTTGACCTCTGATATAAGATGATTATATATAATATTAATTTTGCTGCGCCCTCTAGTAAGCGCCTCCATTAAGGGGCAGGCGTCTGGGGGTAGCAGTTTAGGTCTCTGAGCCTTCATTAAACAAATTATTTGTGTGTAAACAAACCAATGTGTATCTGGAATACCATATCTACTTTGTATGACATCGAAGCTTACTGATCCCTCTCCATCCATCAATTGCCCCAAAGTTTTAATGCCCAGCTCTCTCCATATTTCAAGAGTTCTGTCGGCTTCAATTTCCGAAAAAAGGCTGGACTTATAAATATGTAGGTATGAGTTATTTTTTGGAATATTACAGTGTTTTCTGCAAGCCGTCCAAACTCTCCAAACGTCATCTACAATCTTAAATCTTGCCTTCTTGAAGAATTTGCGGTTTGTTTCACATACCATTAACCCCTGGGCCTTTCTGCCTAACAGTAGTTCAAATATGGAAGGAGGGCATTCTACTCCTACCCTTGGGTCGTTGCCAATAGGCTCTGACTGAAAGAGCACTGACATTTGTGTCAGCAGACACGTCCAATGATAGATCCTTAAATTAGGGAGAGCTAAGCCTCCCCTATCTTTGGGGAGAGACAGCAGATTGGTGGATCGTCTTATCTTCCCAAATTGCCAAATAAACTTAATGAAGATTGACTCCAGATTTGTAATAATTTTCTCCTCCAGGAATAGAGGAATGGCTCGAAATAGATACAGGATCTTAGGAAACATTGTCATTTTGACTGCGTTTACCCTCCCGATCAGGGACAGATGTAACCCATCCCACCTTTTTAGCTCAGATTTAATCGATTTAATAAGTGGGGTATAATTTTCCTCCACGATTTTCTCGACAGACGCATTAATTGTCACCCCCAGATAAACTGCTGCTTCTACAAATCTGGAATCAACCTTCACGATCTTTTTCGTACAAATGATCTGGGTCTTGGATTCATTTGGTAAATATCCTGACCTAGCGCCAAACTTTTTCGTTAAGTCGGACAAAACCTCTATTGCCTGCTGTGGCACTGAAGAAAACACCGCAATGTCGTCCGCATAAGCTAGGACTTTATTTTCATGCCCATTAAACATTACTGGTCTTAGCCTTGGGCTTCCTAATATAGCCTGTATTAGCGGATCGATATATAGGGAAAAAAGGATCAGAGAACACGGGCATCCTTGACGGGTTCCCCTCTTTATAGGAAACAGAGTCGATTTCTCCCCCATAACGGTCACACTGGCGACTGGATCTAGATACATCGCCTTTAGTGCCTTAATGATTTTCTGTCCGAACCCTCTACCGGCTAAAATATCCCACAAATAACTCCAGACCACCCGGTCAAATGCCTTTTCTGCATCAAGCAGGATCATGGCCATCTCCCCTCCCGTAGCAGCATGAGCATCAAATAGGGCTATAGCTCTGTTGGTATGGTCCGTCGTGCCACGTCCCGGGACAAACCCATGCTGCCAGGGGGAAACAAGACCACCTATGACCCTGCCCAACCTCCTAGCCCATATCTTCAAATAGAGCTTGGTATTGGAGTTAATCAGTGAGATAGGTCTATAGGACCCCGGATTCTCGGTAGGTTTCCCTTTTTTATGGGAAATGATATCGCCTCCCAAAATACAGTTTGGGAATCTTTTAAAGCAGCTTTGAGAGGTGAGACCATTAGCTTCTCAGCCAAAATGAAAAAAGATGATAGAGCAGAAGAATCCAAAATACTTGAGAGATTATCGGAGATCGAAGGGGAGCACGTTAAGGTTATAGTATCTGGTGGTGATGGTAGTGATTGTTATAATACTCTTTCTGCTATTAAAGCAGAATTACAGAAATTGATCACACAAAAAGCAGCAGGGGAGTATAAAGCAACTAGGGTCAACCGCTACGAGACAGGTGAACATGGAGGTAGAGCCCTCGCTCTCCGTTTAAGACAAGAGAGGTCTAAAAACGCTATCTCAAAGACTGTGGATAACGACATTGAATACACAGAAACCAGGAATATTTTACATGTCTTCAGAGGTTTCTATCAAAAGCTTTATGATGAGGAGAATAGAGATAGAGAGCAACAAGATATTATTGAAGACCAATGCCCACTCCTAGATAAGGTATCACAAGAAGAATTAGATAAAGACATCACTTAATCAGAGGTTATAGCTGCTTTACATGAGCTGGCCTCGGGGAAGGCAGCAGGACCCGATGGCATTCCCTTAGAGGTCTATAAGAGTATAGAATCTGAAATTATCATCCTACTTGTAGATCTCTTTAATGGGATAGTTTGCTCAGGTCAAACCCGAGACTCATGGAAAGAGACGAATATTATAATTTTCCATAAAAAAGTGAAATGTTTATTTCTAACGCCGTGATCTCAAGCGTAGCATTTTAGCAAATACAAGCAGACATATTATCAGAATCAATACTGTCAGCATAGTTACTTTTCCATAAAATACAAAGGGAGAAAGCATGTTACAATGCTAATGGAAACAGGTTGAATATACACCTATATTTCACCCTCCCTTGCTAGTTGTTATTTTATAACTAATAGAAGGTCTCATAGGCTTAGCTAGGCGGCCCCATACCTCCGGTACTTAGCAGAAGTGGATCACATCGAATTCTGCACAAGCGCTCAGCATACGAATGTTCTCCAAGTGTGTGTGATCATGCCTATGCAGTGCATTATTAAATGCGCCAATATCTGAGGTGGCCTCAGCTGCATGTGTATTATGGTTAGAATGAGCGCTGATTTGGAACAACAGACACTGTGTCCAAGATAACGTTGGCTGTCTAGGCGCTCACTTTACAGACAAAACTAACAAGGCAGTTTAAAATGCAGAAAAACAGCTTTCTTTCTCATGTGAAGCAAATTACGTAACCTTCTCTAAACAATAGCGCAAGTGCGTGCCATGTGCAAAGCAGAGCAGGAAAGTAAAATGGCGTTTAGACTTCGTGATAAACCCATGCCAACTTAACACTGTGAATATATGGGTCAACCCCATGACACCCTCCCTTGATCGAAGCACGTGGAAGAAAGAGGGCAAACCATGAACGCAGAGTTCAAATTAAAAAATAGAACCAAGTTCCAATGTGCCATAAATGGAAAAAGCGGGAACAACTCCGAAATAAAAAAAACATTCAAATTTGGTACGGGAACTACTAATCCCTAAATTTTTTATAGCTTCCAAAACCCAGGAACAAGAACAAAAATGTTGCTGTTCAACACATGACCTCAGTTCTGAAAGAGAGTGTTCGAAGAAAAAAATCTCACTCCAACAGTGTGTATGCACAGTATGAAGCGACAGCCTCCAACAGGAAGTCACTATTCTCATCCGAGAACATCTCAGCCATCCAGTTCAGTAATGGGAATGAACATACATGTTCCTCAATGACCAGAGCCTCTAGCACCATCAGAGGATAACTCGGGTCTTCTTTAATGAAACTACATGCCAAAAAGTCATGCGCCGCTGCAAATACATTCCAACGTCCCATCGATGCAAAGGCCATAATCCTGCCGCCAGAACAGAGCATTTCATGAGCAACTAGGGGGCTCATCAGCTGATCATAATCGCGTTAGGAGACACCGTACTGCAGAGACACAAATTCAGGGACCAGTCGAAATCATAACTCAGGCAATGAAAGACAGGCTGGACGCATGTGAAAAAGAAAAATCGAAACGATAATCCATAAGCCGCTCTAAGCATTCAGTTACGGAGCAGCAACAGCCAGGACATATTGTCGTTTGACACATGATGCGCCTCCATTTTGGAATAAACAAAACAATAGCAGCACACCTGCCACTAATGCGAGCATTAGGGGAAATCCACCAAAGAGGCTGGAGAAAATCGAATTAAAAAATGCTGGGAACACACCAAATATAAGGGTCGATTAGGATGGCGGATGGAAGGATGACTGCCGGCCTGGAGTAGGCGGAAAATGGCTTTTTTCAGTCCGCCAGCTTCGGCCAGTTGGTCCGCCATATTAGGATGGGAAGCACTGTCAAATTTCCGTACGCCGCGGAAGAACAAGCACCGCCGCGTAAATACACCCGACCCCGCGGCGGACGTAACCAACCAGAGACACCGCCGTACGGAATGACGTCTCCGACCGTTGACGTAATCACGATGGCGGATAAGACACAGCAAATCGCAGCGGAAAAAACACCAGCCTGAACACAGCGGATTCACCACAGCGGAGAGGCAAAACATTGCAGAGAGACACCCACCACAGGCAGATCGCCGTCATGGACCCAGCTCTGCACGCATTTCCGATCCTCTTCGTGCTCCACCACCAGCAAGTCATGGACCGTCGCCGACGATGACACAGGTACGCAAACACACCAATCGCTGTCGGAAGGGGAGTACCTGCCAGGGCTGGACGTGGGGAGGGGGAGGTGCATGTAGGGGAAACAGCATTTACGATAGCACCAATATATCAACAATGCAAGGAGACAACCAGGAATGACACTGAGAAACCAATAAAGCAATAACTTGCTTTATTGCACATATTAGTAAATGACTCCTAGTTATAACAGAAACAGGGCAGTGTTCGCAACAGAGCAGGTACATCAGAGGCAGCACATGAGAGGGCACAATGCAGCATCCTATAAGCAACAGGGCAGTGTTCATAACAGAACAGGTACATCAGAGGCAGCACATGAGAGGGCACAATGCAGTATCATAACAGCAACAGGGCAGTGTTCCTAACAGAGCAGGTACATCAGAGGCAGCACATGAGAGGGGCTAAGTGCATCAACCGTCCATGGCAAGGCACAGAGCAGGTACATCTGAGGCAGCACATGAGAGGGGCACAGAGCATCAACAGTCCATGGCAAGGCACAGAGCCGGTACATCTGAGGCAGCACATGAGAGGGGCTAAGTGCATCAACAGTCCATGGCAAGGCACAGAGCAGGTACATCTGAGGCAGCACGTGAGAGGGGCACAGAGCATCAACAGTCCATGGCAAGGCACAGAGCAGGTACATCAGAGGCAGCACATGAGAGGGGCTAAGTGCATCAACAGTCCATGGCAAGGCACAGAGCAGGTACATCTGAGGCAGCACATGTGAGGGGCACAGAGCATCAACAGTCCATGGCACAGAGCAAGTACATCAGAGGCAGCACATGAGAGGGCACAATGCAGCATCCCAACAGCAACAGGGCAGTGTTCATAACAGTACAGGTACATCAGAGGCAGCACATGAGAGGGCACAATGCAGTATCATAACAGCTACAGGGCAGTGTTCCTAACAGAGCAGGTACAACAGAGGCAGCACATGGGAGGGGCTAAGTGCATCAACAGTCCATGGCAAGGCACAGAGCAGGTACATCTGAGGCAGCACATGAGAGGGGCACAGAACATATACAGTCCACGGCAAGGCACAGAGCAGGTACATCTGAGGCAGCACATGAGAGGGGCTAAGTGCATCAACAGTCCATGGCAAGGCACAGAGCAGGTACATCTGAGGCAGCACATGAGAGGGGCACAGAGCATCAACAGTCTATGGCAAGGCACAGAGCAGGTACATCTGAGGCAGCACAAGAGATGGGCTAAGTGTGTCAACAGTCCATGGCAAGGCACAGAGCAGGTACATCTGAGGCAGCACATGAGAAGGGCACAGAGCATCAACAGTCCATGGCACAGAGCAGGTACATCAGAGGAAGCACATGAGAGGGGCTAAGTGCATCAACAGTCCATGGCAAGGCACAGAGCTGGTACATCTGAGGCAGCACATGAGAGGGGCTAAGTGCATCAACAGTCCATGGCAAGGCACAGAGCAGGTACATCTGAGGCAGCACATGAGAGGGGCACAGAGCATCAACAGTCCATGGCAAGGCACAGAGCAGGTACATCAGATGCAGCACATGAGAGGGGCCAAGTGCATCAACAGTCCATGGCAAGGCCCAGAGCAGGTACATCAGACGCAGCACATGAGAGGGGCTAAGTGCATCAACAGTCCATGGCAAGGCACAGAGCAGGTACATCTGAGGCAGCACATGAGAGGGGCACAGAGCATCAACAGTCCATGGCAAGGCACAGAGCAGGTACATCTGAGGCAGCACATGAGAGGGGCACAGAGCATCAACAGTCCATGGCAAGGCACAGAGCAGGTACATCTGAGGCAGCACATGAGAGGGGCTAAGTGCATCAACAGTCCATGGCAAGGCACAGAGCAGGTACATCTGGGGCAGCACATGAGAGGGGCACAGGGCATCACCAGTCCATGGCACAGACAAGGTACATCTGAGGCAGCACATGAGAGGGCACAATGCAGCATCCTAACAGCAACAGGGCAGTGTTCATAACAGAACATGTACATCAGAGGCAGCATATGAGAGGGGATAAGTGCATCAACAGTCCATGGCACATAGCAGGTACATCTGAGGCAGCACATGAGAGTGCCTAAGTGCATCAACAGTCCATGGCAAGGCACAGAGCAGGTACATCAGAGGCAGCACAAGGACGTGTGTCAAGCGCCCCGTCCCATGGAAATTAATAATGCTAGGGTGGTTACAATGGACTATCTACACACCAAGTACAATGCCATGTGAGTGATGGGAACTACACCTCACAGCACAGAATCTGGTGGACTGCTAGACCTAGTAGCCTGGGAGACAGTGGCAGAATCTGATACCGGATTGGGAGATACAGCCATAGCTCTAGTGACTGACACATGAGCCATAGACCCAGACACTCTGCCAGCACCTGAAACAGGAGTGTGAGACACAGCCACAGCTCTAGTGACTGACACATGAGTCATAGACCCAGCCACACTGCCAGCACCAGAAACAGGAGTGTGAGACACAGCCACAGCTTTAGTGACTGACACATGAGCCATAGACCAAGACACACTGCCAGCACCAGAAACAGGAGTGTGGGACACAGCCACAGATGTAGTGACTGACACATGAGCCATAGACCCAGACACACTGCCAGCACCAGATACAGGAGTGTGAGACACAGCCACAGCTCTAGTGACTGACACATGAGCCATAGACCCACATACAGGAGTGTGAGACACAGCCACAGCTCGAGTGACTGACACATGAGCCATAGACCCACATACAGGAGTGTGAGACACAGCCACAGCTCTAGTGACTGACACATGAGCCATAGACCCAGACACACTTCCAGGACATGTCCCTGTACAGTGACCAACAAATACCATGCCAGCATCTGAGACATGAGAGTGGTGGACACACACATTGGCAGTACCTGAAACAGGAGAGAGCACAACTGACACAGTGCTACTACATGAGGCATGACAGCGAACAACAGACACAGTGCCACTATCTGACACATGAGAGTGAACTGCAGCTGACCCTCTAGGACCACTGAAATGAAAAGTCAAAGTGCTGTATGGGCCAGGAGGCAGGGTTGCTCTGGGATCTGGGGACAGCTGTCCTGGAGCAACATTGGGGTGGGCAGGTGACACTGGTGTGTGTCCCCGTTTCTTTGGGATATGGAAGGGCACCCTGGATATGACTGGACTGGTAAGTGGTGTGGCCTCATCAGAAACATCACCCATCAAAGGTGGTTCATGTGCTGCTGGTGGTCTGCTCTCTGGGGGACCTGCTGGACCCTGCTTGACGTTTGCTGTGGCCCTCCCTTCTGCCCTCTGCATCATGTGTAATGGGGGATGCAACATCAGTGTACTCCTTCCTCTGCTTCAGTGGGTGTGGATGGGAGTAGAGGTATGGGGGGACTCCACCGCTGACACATGTGTTTTACGTTCCTTCACCAACATCAGCCTCAGGGCAGGCAGGGGTGATGTATGCCTGTCCTTGATGAAGCTTGTGTCCATGGGAGAACCCTTGGCCCTGGGAGGTGCCTTGGCCGTAGGAGGTGTCCTGTCTCTGGAATGTGCCTGATCCGTGGGCGGTGCCCTGTCCCTGGGAGTTGGCTTGTCCTTTGTAGTGTCCCTGTCCACTGTAGTTTCCCTTTCCTTTGTAGTGTCCTTGTCCTTGGGAGTGTCCCTGACCTTGGGAGGTGCCCTTTCCTTTGCAGTGTCCTTGTCCTTGGGAGTGTCCCTGGCCTTGGGAGGTGCCATTTCCTTTGCAGTGTCCTTGTCCTTGGGAGTGTCCCTGGCCTTGGGAGGTGCTCTTGCCTTGGGTGTACCTTTTGAGGGGGATGCCTGTGTTACATGTGAATCCCTGTCCCCCAACACCCCTTGAGGATCCTGTGTGTCAACTCTAGGGTAGCTGATGTTGTGTTCTGTGAAAGATTTCCTTGTCCTAGGGGATGGTGTCTGTGCCCTCCGTGCCCTGCCTTGCTGCCTGTGGCTGCTTCTAGTGCAATACCCCGAAATTGAGGCCTGGTCAGTAATGTCACTCTCCGCTGAGACATCAAGTGGTGTGGATGGGGGAACTGAAGTAGAACCTTGTCCATGCAACTGTTGAATGGCTGCAGACACTGTGTTGGATAATGACTGAACTGTTCTGTGGAGACCAGCAACATCGCCATGCATCCCCTCCATGAATGCTACCACCTGCCCCAATTTCCTATCGTGGTCTAGGAATGCATTGATCATGTTGGTCTGCCCTACACACAGCTGTCGCAGCAGATCAACCGCCTCAGCATAAAGGGCACTTTGTGTCACAGGGGCAGTGGCAGCGGTGCCTGCACCTAAGGCCACTCTGCTCCCCCTACTCTGGCGAGCACGAGCAGTACTTGTTGCAGTTGGTGGCAGTGTGGGCCCTGTGTGCTGTGTACCGACTGAAGGTGTAGATTGCCCACTCCCTGTGTCTACCAACAGTGCTGACTCACCAACACTGTCTGAAGATGAGGACGATGGTGTCTCCACATGTGAGTCCTCAGGGACAGTTCTGTCCCCCTCTCCGGGGCTGCTCTCTTCAGTCTCAGTCTGCGTGTGTGTGTGATCTTGGATCCGGATGCATTGCCACCACTGAGCTCTGTCATTTGTGGGTCAGTGCCCTTGGCCAAAGCTGAAAGAGAGAGAAAAGAGGTATACCTAAGTGCCACACTCAAGTACTGCAAATTACAAAATCAAAACTTTCTTGACTGCTGACCAACATGTAGCACCCACCCTGCACACGAACCACCCCTACCAGACATCCTCATGTCAAACAACCGGGGGTGCCTGTGAAACATGTACATTAAACAAACAGGGCACGTGCATGCAGACCACCACACATGTGGTGCTTTGGGAACACAGACCTCAACGGCATGTCCTGGGACCCTGCACTACAATGCAACTGGTATGTCCACCTGGCTGACATGGATGCTAACGCTCAATCCGCTAATGGCACCAACATGCAATTGCAGCACAACATACACACCACGGATGTCACTACTGTGTCTGAGCAGCAATACATGCATGCACTCACAAGTCACAAACACATTCAGTGTGCTTACCGCTAGTTTGCTGCTGCTCCCCTCTCAACCGGGCGGACAGGTCAGGGTGCGTCACAGCAATGATACGGAGAATTAGAGGGGTCATGGTGCGTCGTGCAAGCCGGGATGATCGTGGAATCTGCCCCAGTGTCATCTCCGCCACATTCTTGCTGAGCCTGGAGATGTCGCCCTAGCGCATGTGGCAGTGTGTGTGTCGTCTATTGCACACCTCCACTGCCCATACATCACGTGCTATGGTCCTCCACACGGCCTTGCGAAGGTGCAGCTTGACCTACCATGATGGGAGACAAGAGGGGAACGTCACTGGACATTTGGCCATTCACACAGATAGGATCAACACGTATCCTTCAGCAGCCATGCACAGTACAGCACATGTGAAGGTCCCACAGCACACCGCCAAGATTGCAGAAGCCAGGAGTCCGTGACCACCTCATGGACACCAACATGTCCCCCACTGCACTTACCACCTGTCCGGGGGCACCGTAGAGCCGTTCATAGTGCCGAGCACACGGTCCACAAGGACATCAAGCTCCGCTGCGGTGAAGGGACGAGACCGGATCTCTCGCACTCTCGGCATGGCAAGGTCCAGGACTGTGGCACAACAGCAGCAGCTGGTGGATTGCTCAGCATTAGCAGGTAGAGGTGATGGGTGCAGGCAGCAGTTGGTGGATTGCTCAGCAGCAGCAGGAGAGGTGAATGGTGAAGGCAGCAGTTGGTGGATTGCTCAGCAGCAGAAGGTAGAGGGGATGGGTGCAGGCAGCAGTGGCTGGAAGCAGTGGATGTGTGCTGCAGAATTTCACACATTTATAGGGCCCTGAGCTGATATCAGTGGCACATGTCTGCAGCAATTGGTTTTCCCGGGCTGCCTCATTCAAAATGAGCCAATGACTGGCCCTGCTGTGGCGGTGCACGGCTTCCGTTATTTTTGAATTCGCTTACGCGCCCCGCGTTACCTGTTCCCATTGGCTACATGTGCAAGGACCGTCACGGTCACACACCGGCAACCGCATGTGCGCGCTACCGCGATGGTGCATCATTTGAAATTCAACACTCACTGGTGTCGCAAAGGCGGAGCACGCATTCCGCGGGGGCGGAGCAGTATAACACATACATTTGATTATGCAAGTGGGAATGGCAGTTGGAACCCCCCCTTTCAGTCACATTGTAGCACCCACCGCAGACTGCCGGGCCAGGCCGGTCACCCACTGCCGGGCAAGGCCGGTCACCCACCGCCGGGCCTGGCCGGCCACCCACCGCCGGGTGCGGGAGGTGGGTGACCGCCCTGTGTATTGATGTTAGCCTGGCATGGTTGGCCCTGGCCGGCCACCCACCGCCGGGTACGGGCAGTGGATGAACGCCCTGTGTATTGATGTTAGCCTGGCATGGTTGGCCCTGGCCGGTCACCCACCGCCTGCACCCGGCGTTCACCCATTGCCCGCACCCGGCGGTCACCCACCGCCCACACCCGGCGGTGGGTGACCGACCAGGGCCAACCATGCCACGCTAACATCAATACACGGGGCGGTCACCCACCGGCTGCACCCTGCGGTGGGTGGCCGCCAACACCCGGCGGTCATCCACCACCCGCACCCGGCGGTCACCCACCACCCGCACCCAGTGGTCACCCACCGCCTGCACCCGGGGGTGGGTGGCCGCCCGCATCTGGCGGTCTGCGGTGGGTGCTGCTATGTGACTGAAAGGGGGGATACCAACTGGCATTTCAACTTGTACATTCAAATGTATGTGTTAGCCTGCCCCACCCACGTGGAATGCCTGCTCTGCCATTGGGATGCCAGAGAGTGATGATTTTCAAAAGATGCACCATCGCGGTAGTGCGCACATGCGGTTTGCGAGGTGTGACCGTGATGGTCCTTGACCAGGCAGCAAATGTTATGCACTGTTGCAGTATCAAGGATCATCTTATGTGTTGGGGGAAGGTGTACCCGGCTGGCGTATGTACACACACTGCATGTCTCCGCACACATGTAATGTTCATAGTTGTACATGTGTGTCAGGACATGTCCGGAATGCGTCAAGATTCATTATGTCAACAACTGGAGCCGATCACTCTACAAGCCCCGCCCCTATCTGCCAAGATGACGTCAAGAACAAGGCGATTCTGAAGAACAACAAGTCTCATCGCAGACTGCTCCTCTGTCAAGTTCGCTAGAGCAGAAGTAGTCTCATTCACTACTGCTTCAAGAGTTCTTGTTAACCTACGTATTAATTTACTGTTTTGGACGGGACCTATGAAGAAAAAGAATCCTCTATTGAAATCTATATATTGCTCCAATGCTGTGGTAAATAAAATAATTACCCTGTCGGAGTTTCTATACATTAACAAGTATCATGTATATAATGAGAGGCAGAGTCCGTGGTGTCCGATTCAGAAGGGCTTTATTCAATAACTCGAGTTACTGGAGAATCGGGTTCCATCTCCACTAGGGATCAGGAAGAATCGTCATCTGAATCTTTATTCACAGAACACAATATATATAGTTAAAACATACATTGACTTGGATAGAGAAGGCGGAGCGCTCCAGGTGGAGCAAGTGAAAGAGAGAGATAAGAGCACATGGGCGTGAGAAAGGCGTGTAAGAAGGCATACACATGGGTGTTCACTTGATGAGTCATAGTGTGTGTCATGGGTGGGTGGATACATGGAGGGGGTCTGCATGGTCAGCAGGAACCTTTACCCTACTTGTGCGCGCAAACTGGTCATGACGTAGAATTGACGTGTAACTGGGGGAAAAACTGGGGGGAGCTAACATTCGTGCTAGTAGAGGAGTCTTGGATGTCAGGACGACCTGCACCTCTGGTATTATCTGATATCTTGAGCTTGGAGGATGTATTGTCAGAAAAGAAAGGTCGCTGGAGCAAAGGCTGCAAAGGCTGCTCATCACTAAATGCTAGTGTGTGCCTATATTTCTTCGTGCATTGCATGGGGCCATGGGCCTTCTATGGATGCGAGTTCTGTAAATCACTTGAATGGAGACAGGAAGGCTAGGCCCTAATCTTCTGCTGGCGGAATATGTTTACCCTTTTCATTAGACAGGAATGTGTTTCTATGGAGCAGAGCAGATAACTGTAGGCAAAATACTGTCTTGGCAGGCCAGGCTGGGCACCTCTCGGCTGAGCAGGAAGTATGTGAGAGGTCAGGGATACATAGCTAAACTGCAGCTTTCAGAGTATCAGGAGCTTGGAGCCTGAATTCGGGTCCTGGCTCGGCTGAGCCATGAAAACGACCTCATCTCGACATTAAAACGTGTACCATGTAAATGCATTGGCAACATAGGCCGCAGTGCAGAATTAACGTTTCTTTCATGTGGGACTGGATAACTGACATGCTAACGTTGGACGCAAATGCAGAGGCGTCATTATGGCGGCCATAGAGGGAAAATGCATGGATGTCATGCACATACACTACACGTTGGGGTACACGCAGGGGACATATTGGCCATATAAAATTTCATTTTCCTCATTCCCTCCTTGTCCCCTACGTTCCCTTCAAGAAACATCTATTTGCATAAGACCTTGTATATGGTCATACAGCATCATTTGCTCTTCTTTTCTCTTCTGGATACGTGGATGGGGGATACAGGCAGTGGCACACAAGCCGTAAATCACTGGGCCACATTGTAGACAGAGACAGCAACTGAAAATAGCTAATAGTATTACTCCTAGGAACGACAGTACCTTCCATCCCCATGCTGATATTACACTCCAGAGCCAACCGACCAAGTCCATGTGCCTGGATTTTGGTGTATCTCGTGGGCTATCTTATGGAGTCTTGTTATTGCTGCATACACGGATGGCGCGTTATTAGGAATAAACACACAACAACTGGAGCCGATCACTCTACAAGCCCCGCCCCTATCTGCCAAGATGACGTCAAGAACAAGGCGATTCTGAAGAACAACAAGTCTCATCGCAGACTGCTCCTCTGTCAAGTTCGCTAGAGCAGAAGTAGTCTCATTCACTACTGCTTCAAGAGTTCTTGTTAACCTACGTATTAATTTACTGTTTTGGACGGGACCTATGAAGAAAAAGAATCCTCTATTGAAATCTATATATTGCTCCAATGCTGTCTCAGTCTGATCGACAACTGGGGAATCGGTCTCCCTCTTGTGTCTAATATGTACTAGTCGGGAATCTCGATGATAATGGGATGGGGCTAGAAAAACAGGTGGTAGTAGGAACGCTATATAACACGTCCCACCCCAGTCTAAGGGCAGACGCACATAGGCCGTCTGACCGCAAATAAAATAGGAATGGCGGGAAGCTTTGAAAATAGACTTTCCTTTATCATTGAACTCGACTACTGTATTACAATCACTGTGTCCTAAATGCACTGAGCCTTTCTTTCTAACGCATAATTCACCTTTCACTGGTAAGACTGTTATGAACGGTGAGCCTGTATTTTTCTCGGACTGGACATTCAGAATCATAAAGTTAAGGGAAACATTTCCTTGGTCGTACACTTCATTTTCTAGATCTGTTCCTTTCCTTTGGGAAAAACCATCTTTGTCTGGAAAACATGTCTTATTCATTACTATACTTAAGTCTCCCCAGGTCCATTCACTCTGGGAATCTGTGAACTTTCTGTCTTGTGATGACATTAAAGCAAACCATGCTCTGCACGAACCATTGTGCGAGAACGGGAAAGGAAAGAGAGGCAAAACTCCCTTCGTTTTCTGATAAGGTGGGTGTCGGCCACATACCCAACAATTTGTTACATTGCTGGTCTGATGAGAATAGTGTAACATGCGAATAAAAGTATTGTTGCGCAGTGCTAGTCGATATGATAGTTCATGAGGTGGCAGATCACTGAATGTGTGCTCTACAGTATCATTGAAGGAAGAATGTATATGTGAACCAAGAGGAGGAAAGAAAACATGTAGCGTCAAGCTGATACATATAATAGATATACTTAGAAGAAACATAATGATCAGAGTTACTATACATCTGCTGCGTAAGGTCTTGCAGTATTTCTCTTTCTTATCTCTCTGTCTACTATTCGGGTCTACGATCTTATACATGTCAGGAACCTGTCTAACCGATTCACCACAGGGTGGACTTAAACAATTAAACGCTGTCTGACTTACTAGACAGTAATTTGGACCTGTACTCCTGTTTCGGAGTCTTTTCTAGCAAAGGGGGCTTTGAGTCACTAGTTTCAGGGCAGTCCTTAGTTTCGATTACAGTTCCGTGTCCATGGAATCTTTTGACGTGCTGGGCATGGATCCAGCCCTTCCTTCCCTCGACCTTGACGGCGGTCCTCGTTGTAAGCAGTACTAACTTCGGTGCTCGCCAGCGGGGCTCGAGAGGACTTGAACGATCAAAGTTCCGCACCAACACTGTATCTCCAGGAACGATGGAGTGTTCCTTAACTTCGGTGTTGTCGGGGAAGGCGGCTGCAACCTGTGAAGGACAAGAAAGGAGTGCAGACATCAAGGAAGCCAGGTAATCTGTCAGCATATTACTGTCAACATCGGTAATTCTATTTGGCATAGGCGTACCCCACATATTCGGCGGTCTACCAAAAACCACCTCGTAAGGGGACAGTCCTGTTCTGGAATGATCTACCATACGCATGTAAAAGAGGGCAACCGGCAAGGCTACCATCCAATCCACGCCTTTTTCTGCACAGACTTTCGCTAATTTTGTCTTAAGTGTCTGATTGTGTCTTTCTACGAGGCCTGCTGCCTCTGGGTGTCGTACACAATGGAACTTCCACTGGTACCCTAACAGAAGAGATACTTGTTTCATTAATTCAGAGGAGAATGGCTGACCGTTATCTGAGTACACGACACGGGGCAATCCATAACGTGGAAAAAACTCTCGAACCAACTGCCTGGCAGTGGTTACAGCAGTGTAATCTGGGACTGGGTATGCTTCTGTCCATCTAGATAATGCACATACAACTACTAGGACATATTTGTATCCTCGACATCTGTCCATCTGGATATAATCCATCTGGAGGACTTCAAAAGGGTGGTCAGGAGGATGGAATCCACCTTGTTCCACTGGAATGCCTTTGCCTGGATTGAACTGGCAACAGATCATGCAGGTGCGTACTTTCTGTTTGGCTGCTGCACGCAGGTGCTTGTTAAGCATGGGCGAATTTTGCGAATCTCGCGTTCGCGAATTTTGCGGATTTGCGAACTCGCAATCCGCAAAATCCGCGAATTCTCGCGAATTTGCGGATTTTTTTTTTGTGTGTTTGCGCGGGTTTCTGCCAGTTCGCGAGGGTTTTGTACAATTTCGCAAATTGCGAACTTACCTGTCGGGTCGCAAGTTTCGCGAACTTGTTGTTTCTACGTGTCCAGCCTGTTTGGGACACTCTTCTTCATCACTGCCACTCTCTGTCACCACTGCCACTCTCTGACTACTCATGCCACCCTCTGGCCCACCCATGCCACCCTCTGTTTCATCACAGCACCCTCTGGTTGTCCAGTCAGTGTACATTATTGTGGCAACGCAAGCACACCTTCCCTGCCTCAAGTGGCCTGAATTAATTTGGGGCTGATTAATGTGTCACAGAATATTTTTTTAGCTGGCACCTGCTTCCTTAGTGCTTCCTGATTAGTGATCTTTTGCACTTGCTAAGTGCTTTCATTGTTGCAAAATTAGTTACAACACCTGCCCTGCCCCAACTGACAATAATAAATTAGGGGCTGATTAATGGATTTGAACTTCCAGCCTGGCTCCTGCTTGTCTCCCTTAGCTGTAATTCAGGACCTTTGTGGCATATGTGTAACTATTCTGAGGTTCAGAGCAGGGTCACATAATAGTTGCAACTGGCAACTGAACTCTGGAGGGGCCCCTCAGGAAGCACTACAGGAAATGGCTACTAATGATGAGCCTGAACTTTTGAACCTGGTAAGTAGTTTCAGTTTTGCTAAGATCGTATTTCTGCAATTTTGCACTTATTCGCGGGGCGCGAAGTTGTACTGGGAAGCCGCGAACTCACGCGAACAGTGCGAGCAAAATCCGCTGCTCGCGGATTTGCGGATTTTGCGGGAGATTCGCGAATCTCGCAGATTGCGAATTTACCAAAAATCCGCAAAATCCGCGAGCGAAACGGACTTTCCGCCCATGCTTAGTGCTTGTTGAACCAAATATTCTGTAAACTGTCTAGCATAGCCTTCTCTCCTAAGTGTGCGGGACTATGTGCTGTGTTTATGATGACTTGAACCATCGAGTCAGGAAGAAACCATGTAGCTTTGCCTTTTGTCATCCAGCCCTGGTCAGTCTGGACCCCTCCTTGTTCAGTCCACCTCTTTATCTCGTCTGGAGTGGCATGTGTCTGTATGTCGAGTACATCTTGTGAGGGATCCCTGACTGTCATGCAATTTGTCAGTGATGGTACTTCTGTCTTTATCGTGTCCGTCGGAACGTCTGTTGGAGTCTGGGCTGTAGGTTTAGCTGTTCGATCTGCCAGGTCGTTACCCTGGGAAATGGTGTCTGTGACTTTCGTATGTGCTTTGCATTTCATGATGGCTATGGCTGTAGGCAAATGTATTGCTTCTAACAGAGCCTGAATGAGGGGACCATGCTGAATTTTGGCCTCATGAGAGGTCAGGAAACCTCTCTCCTGCCATAACACTCCGAAGTCATGAACGACTCCGAAAGCGTACTGTGAATCTGTATATATGTTTACTTTCAAGTTCTTGGCTCGTATGCAGGCTTGTGTCAGAGCGATGAGCTCTGCTGCTTGTGCTGACAGTGTGTCTATTCTTTGTGTCTCTACGACTTCAGTATCAGTGGTCACTGCATATGCGGCCACTAACTCTCCTGTGCTTGTTCTCATGCATGAACCATCTACATTAAGTGTCAGGTCAGGGTCTGGCAATGCAATGTCTGTCAAGTCTTGTCTTGGCTTCGTCACTGTATTAATTACTTCCACACAGTCATGTGGTGCAGTGTTTGCTGTACTTGAGGGCAAGAGTGTCGCAGGGTTCAGTATATTGCATCGTCTGATCTCTATGTGTGGCTGGAATAATGTCAGTTCATATCCTGTCAGTCTCGCTACAGTCAGATGTTGTGTCTGTGTCCTGTTCAAAAGAACTTCCACAGAATGTGGTACCTGGACTGTCAGGGGGGGTCCTAACACTATGGAATCACTCTGTCTTATTGCTAGGGCTGTTGCTGCAACTGATTTCAGGCACGCAGGCAGAGCCTGGGCCACTGGATCCAATGTACTAGAAAAATAAGCACACGGCTTGTGTTTTCCTGCTTGATCTTGTGTAAGGACAGATAATGCGGTACCTTCTCGTTCAGTGACAAAAAGTGTAAAAGGCTTGCTGTAACAAGGAGTCGCTAAAACTGGTGCTTGACATAAGGCTTTTTTCAATTCTTCAAATGCAAGTGTATGTTCTTGTGTCCAAGGGAGGACAGTCGAAGACGCTGCCTCCTGTGTTGTTAACTGTATGAGTGGTTTGGCTAGGTATGCATACTGGGGAATCCATTGTCTGCAGTAAGAAGTGAGACCAATGAAGGCCCGTACTTCCTTTTGTGTCTTGGGCTGCGAAAGGTTTGCAATTAACTGAATGCGGTCTTGTGTCAGCTGTCTACCCCTCTTGGACAGCAAGAGTCCAAGGTGCACCACTTGCTGTGCACAGAATTGCAACTTTGAAGGGGACACTTTGTGCCCCTTGTCTGCCAGAAAATATAAGACTGTCAGTGATGCACGTTCACAGTCTCGTTCTGTTCGTGCTGTGATCAGGATATCGTCCACGTATTGGAGCAGTGCGGTGTTGGCAGGCATGTGAATACTGTCTAGTTGTCTCTTTAATGCTTGGCTGTAAATACTAGGACTTTCTGTGAACCCTTGAGGAGCTCTCGTAAATTTGAAGCTGCGTCCATTTAAACAGAATCCGAAGACGTATTGGCTCTCTGGATGGATTGGGACACTGAAGAAGGCGTTCTTTAGATCAATTACAGTGAAGAACGTTGCCTCAGAATCAATTGCAGTCAATAACGAAGAAATGTCTGGGACCACTGGGTACTGGGGTATTATACATTTGTTCAGTTCTCGAAGGTCAATCACTAGTCTGTAGACTGGTGGTGCATTAGTGTCAGTTCGTTTAAGAATAGGGATGACAGGTGAATTACATACATTTGAGTCAGTTTCTACTACCACACCTTGTGCAATGAGTTCGTCAACAATTTTCAACAATGCTACTACGGCATCAGGTGGTAACTTGTATTGTCGGATTCGTGGCAGTACTACTCCTGGTTTGAGAGTGACACGGTGTGGCGTAATGTGCATGTAACCTACATCAGTCCGACCTCGTGCCCATAAATACTGTGGTACATTCTGGAGTCTGGGATCAAAATCTTTCAACACATAATGTCCTTTAAAATCACGTAAAAACAATCGCACTCCTTCCGGAGAACAACAAATTACTGCTCCTAGTTCTTTCAAGGTCTTTATACCAAGCAAATTCTCTGGACATGACTTAGTAAGTAACAAGTCTGTGGTACGGGACAATGGACCGACTCCTAGGGAAACTGGCTTTGACACTTCGTTAACAATAGGCTTTCCTGAAAATCCCAGGGAAATATTCTGTGTGCCTGAGAGGGGTGCCCCTGGAACCTCGTCATGACTGATGGTGGTTCTGCTCGCCCCTGTGTCAATCAAAATTTTTCTGTCTTTTCCCAATACACGACTATGTACATATGGACCTTCTTGATCTACAGGAACTTCAATAAGGGGCAAGCCAACCTCCCTCTCTAGGCTATTTCATGAGTACTGTTGGTATTCTGGATAGTCTGACTGTGCATACTGGTACATTTGTTGCGTGACATGTTGTGCGGCAGCTATTGGTTGCGGTAAAGCTACTGTCTGTTGCGTGTTCTGTGGCGTTTGCGTGTTCAGTGGGGTGCTGTTCTGTCTGGGAAGACGCGGTCTTTCTTTTGTCTTGCCTGTAGCTATATTGTGTTTCAGGACAGCACATTCATTTACATAGTGACCTGGTTGCTTGCAATAATTACAGTTCCCTTTAACAGGTGCCGTGCCCTTTTTATGGCCATCAACTGGTACTGATTGTGCGACTAGCACTTTCATTTTTGTATCTTTCATGCGTCTCTTTTCATGTTCCTGTTCCTCTCTAATTCTGTTCTGGTGGTATTGTAACATTTGCAACATTTGGGAAGGGCTGTTTGCTTGCCAGGTACTCTAAACCTTCAGTACTCTATTCTTGATCGGGGGTAAGGAATTCCCTACTAGTTTGCTCACAAAAAGATGTGGATATGATTCACTACTTGGCTTAAGGCCACTATTAATAGTAAAACATTTTTCGAATCTGGAATAAAAATCACTGGTATCTTCGTCTTGTTTCTGTTTACATGCTGAAATAGCATCCCAATCTTCCTTTTTAGTAACCAATAATCTTGGCAGGACCTGTATCAAGAGTTCAGGTAGTTCCTTAGCTTTGTCCCCAAGACCAACACCAGGGAGCCGTGTTCTATCCTCATCTTCCAATTCTGTCCAATTTATCTTTTTCTCTCCCACTTCCCACTCTTTCTCTTTAAGCTTTTCATAAATGCCTGCTGGTAACAGTACTTTTAATAATTTAATGATGTCAGCGTACGTGTAATCCCCTATGCGGAGGATGTCCTTTAATTCACGGTGGAATCCCCCTGGGTCTTTATCATGGCAGGGCAGCAACTTTTTCATTTCCAGTATTTCTATTTTCGTCAAGGGTGTGTAAACATATACTCGTTGAAGCTCATTATTTGTATTTTTGACGGGATGTACCTCTCGTAGGGGGTTCTGTCTGTCTATGTGCAAATTCTTTCTGTCGTGGTGTGGGGCAGGAATCATGTGCGTGGTCAGAAATGTCAAGTACTTATGTCGTTGGTCTAGAATGACATTAATTAATTCGGTACCTAGGCCTATCCATCTCTCTAGGAGGATATCATCCAGTAATTTATACAAGGGACCGGGATGAGAACGTTGATTCTCATACAACGTGATCAGATGTTGAACCATGTAGATACCAGCCAAACGCTGTTCTACCGGGGGAAGGCTCAAAAAGGTCTGAGCCACTACGTCACTATTATATATGTTAGAATTAGTCACCCATTGAACGGCTGACCGGGCTAGTTCCTGTTCGTGTATAGTGTGGTGTCTACCGCCCCCTACTCGTCTTTTCAATGCATTCTCGGTAGCTTGGAATAGGTGTTCGAGAGAATATCTTTCTGGTATGGGAGGTCCATGTTTGCTGTAGTCGAGGCACTTTGGCCTGTCAAACTGTCTTGCTCTGCCTACGTAATTTATTTTATCCATTTCCTCTGTTTCGGACTAAGCATCATCAGATGCTAAGTCGTCCTCTTTCTTGTCTGACTCTTTCCTGTGTAAGTTTAGAATTTCTTTTCATATTTTCCTATACATGCATTCTATCTTTGCCATTGTATCATGTTTACAGGCAGCTATGTTGTCACTCCAATCAATCATACCTCTAGTTACTCTTTTATCTGGCTGGTCTTGTTCCCTGATCAGACAATTAATCAAAAAACGTAAAAGTGCGCGTTGAACCTCCACCTTTTGTTGTGCCATTGCCTCATGTATACTCTCGGGTCCCTCCCCCGTTCCAATGAAATGGTAGATTTTGTCTAAATTGTCTTTCATGCCTGGTAATGTGATCAAATACTCTACAACGCGTCTTAATCGTAGTGAGTACATGAGCGTTGGGCCCACACCTGGTACTGGATCGTATATACAGTGTGAAATTGTTACATTATGCTTATAGGGTGATGCCGTCATTTGCGGCATTCGTTGCAATGCTAGCTCTTGGAGTGCTCATGTTGGTGGTGGTGGTGTTTGCGGCGTGTTTGTCATCCCCCCTCCCACTGCCCCTTGTCCTAAATCGTCTTTCACAGTCGGTGGCGGAAACAGTTGTGCATGCTGATCCTGTGACGTGATCAGAGGGAGAAAAGGATTGTTGCCAGGAGGAGGAGGAAAACCTCCATTAACATACTCTGGAGCGGGCTCCTCTAAATAGGAGGAAAGGAAGACCTCCGCGGCTGTCTGTTTATGACTACGTACTTTAGTCGGGATCAGTGGTGGCGGCAAATTACCGGGTACTTCGGTCACTTTAGCTAGTCCTTCAGCGAGGACGGGATACATGCCTCTGATAAGGGCATTTCTTTCTCTATCTGCTTGTTCTGCCTTGACCCGTTCCCCTTCTTCCTTTAGTTCTTTTTCTCTGGCTTTATCTGCTGCTTCTTTACTTCTCTCTGCTTTGTGGAATTCTTTCTCTGTTCTCCTATGTGCTTCTTTACGCCATAACTCAATGGCATCTTTTTGGGACTGTCTAGCTTTCTTTTTCCATAGTGCTTCCTCTACTCTCATAATGCAATCAGCATCCCATGTCCCTGAGGTAGGCCATCTATATTTCTCTTCCAGATCCTTCGTGTAATCTACCCATAAGTCTAAAAACAGTATGGCATCTAGCCCATGCTTTTGGTACATGAAATGGCCAGGGGTGTCTCTAGGCGGGACAGGGACTGCCTTTTCGAGTATACCTTTCCTGGTCCCTATCTGACGTAATTTCGAAAACAGTGGCATGTTGGAACTAACTTTAATGAAAACACAATATACACAAGAATAGACTGGAAACAACCATTCACACTACAACATTAAAACATTAAAAACAGATACGTCCTAACTGGTACATAGAAAAAGAAACATGATCCTGAAAAACTGTTTACTTTATGTACTGCAAAACAGCACAACCATACCGGTCTCGTAAAGAGACACGTCTTTACCGCGTCCACCAAAATGGACACGTCTTTACCGTATCTGTGTACCCAGACACGTCTTTACCGGGCTCAAATAAATGAACCCGTCTCTATGCATTCCCAATAACGGTACTCACCGGGAAGCAGAACTTGAAGGCCTCGGAAACTCGATACTGCTGCTGCTACTGGTGCTGCTCATGTGCCTCGGAACAGGTGGGCCTCGGGATACCTCGGACCTTGCTCTCTCGGCTTGGGCTCTGGTTGGGATGGTCCGCGATCCTCACCGCCTCGTGTGGATGCCTGGTCGCAGTCTCTGTCTCCTCCGTGGGCCTGAGGGAGTAGGCTGTCATGTACACTTGAAGTCCGTCACGGCTGTAGAAGGGGGCAGGGGGTTGGACCTACATCGCCGGCGCGTGGGGAAGGGGACTGGTCCCTGTTCGGGCGCCAGATTAATGTGGTAAATAAAATAATTACCCTGTCGGAGTTTCTATACATTAACAAGGATCATGTATATAATGAGAGGCAGAGTCCGTGGTGTCCGATTCAGAAGGGCTTTATTCAATAACTCGAGTTACTGGAGAATCGGGTTCCATCTCCACTAGGGATCAGGAAGAATCGTCATCTGAATCTTTATTCACAGAACACAATATATATAGTTAAAACATACATTGACTTGGATAGAGAAGGCGGAGCCCTCCAGGTGGAGCAAGTGATAGAGAGAGATAAGAGCACATGGGCGTGAAAAAGGCGTGTAAGAAGGCGTACACATGGGTGTTCACTTGATGAGTCATAGGTGTGTCATGGGTGGGTAGATACATGGAGGGGGTCTGCATGGTCAGCAGGAACCTTTACCCTACTTGTGCGCGCAAACTGGTCTTGACGTAGAATTGACGTGTAACTGGGGGAAAAACTGGGGGGAGCTAACTTTCGTGCTAGTAGAGGAGTCTTGGATGTCAGGACGACCTGCACCTCTGGTATTATCTGATATCTTGAGCTTGGAGGATGTATTGTCTGAAAAGAAAGGTCGCTGGAGCAAAGGCTGCAAAGGCTGCTCATCACTAAATGCTAGTGTGTGCCTATATTTCTTCGTGCATTGCGTGGGGCCATGGGCCTTCTATGGATGCGAGTTCTGTAAATCACTTGAATGGAGACAGGAAGACTAGGCCCTAATCTTCTGCTGGCGGAATATGTTTACCCTTTTCATTAGACAGGAATGTGTTTCTGTGGAGCAGAGCAGATAACTGTAGGCAAAATACTGTCTTGGCAGGCCAGGCTGGGCACCTCTCGGCTGAGCAGGAAGTATGTGAGAGGTCAGGGATACATAGCTAAACTGCAGCTTTCAGAGTATCAGGAGCTTGGAGCCTGAATTCGGGTCCTGGCTCGGCTGAGCCATGAAAACGACCTCATCTCGACATTAAAACGTGTACCATGTAAATGCATTGGCAACATAGGCCGCAGTGCAGAATTAACGTTTCTTTCATGTGGGACTGGATAACTGACATGCTAACGCTGGACGCAAATGCAGAGGCGTCATTATGGCGGCCATAGAGGGAAAATGCATGGATGTCATGCACATACACTACACGTTGGGGTACACGCAGGGGACATATTGGCCATATAAAATTTCATTTTCCTCAGCCCGTGTACACGTATCTCATTTATGTCCATTGCTTACATGTGTGGTCATACTATAGACCTTGCCAGTGGTGCAATTTTCACCCCGAGTGGGCTGGGTATGCTCAGACGTGAGTCCCAGGCTCTCCACACCACTGGAGTCAAGCTATCCAGGCTGATGAAGGCTGATAGCCAGAAACCGGTTCTTGGATGCTTGATTCCGGTCTGGGAAAGACATGGCTTGGTAGTTCGGACTGGACTGTTCCCATGAGGCACAGGGTCAGAGCTGATTTGCATATAGCCAGTGTCTAACCCAGGGTGGTGTAGAGTGCAACAAAAATGATGGATTTAGGCCCAGATCCTTGTACTGTGGTGAATGTATGACATTGTTCTACATTCTGTCCATCAACTGTGTTTTTTGCAATTTTCACCCCGAGTGGGCTGGGTATGCTCAGACATGAGTCCCAGGCTCTCCACACCAATGGAGTCAAGCTATCCAGGCTGATGAAGGCTGATAGCCAGAAACTGGTCCTTGGATGCTTGATTCCGGTCTGGGAAAGACATGGCTTTGTAGTTCGGACTGGACTGTTCCCATGAGGCACAGGGTCAGAGCTGATTTGCATATAGCCAGTGTCTATTCCAGGGTGGTGTGGAGTGCAAAAAACGATGGATTTAGGCCCAGATCCTTGTACTGGGGTGAATGTATGACATTGTTCTACATTCTGTCCATCAACTGTGTTTTTTGCAATTTTCACCCCGAGTGGGCTGGGTATGCTCAGACGTGAGTCCCAGGCTCTCCACACCAATGGAGTCAAGCTATCCAGGCTGATGAAGGCTGATAGGCAGAAACCGGTCCTTGGATGCTTGATTCCGGTCTGGGAAAGACATGGCTTTGTAGTTCGGACTGGACTGTTCCCATGAGGCACAGGGTCAGAGCTGATTTGCATATAGCCAGTGTCTATTCCAGGGTGGTGTGGAGTGCAAAAAACGATGGATTTAGGCAAAGATCCTTGTACTGGGGTGAATGTATGACATTGTTCTACATTCTGTCCATCAACTGTGTTTTTTGCAATTTTCACCCCGAGTGGGCTGGGTATGCTCAGACGTGAGTCCCAGGCTCTCCACACCAATGGAGTCAAGCTATCCAGGCTGATGAAGGCTGATAGCCAGAAACCGGTCCTTGGATGCTTGATTCCGGTCTGGGAAAGACATGGCTTGGTAGTTCGGACTGGACTGTTCCCATGAGGCACAGGGTCAGAGCTGATTTGCATATAGCCAGTGTCTAACCCAGGGTGGTGTGGAGTGCAAAAAAATGATGGATTTAGGCCCAGATCCTTGTACAGGGGTGAATGTATGACATTGTTCTACATTCTGTCCATCAACTGTGTTTTTTGCAATTTTCACCCCGAGTGGGCTGGGTATGCTCAAACGTGAGTCCCAGGCTCTCCACACCACTGGAGTCAAGCTATCCAGGCTGATGAAGGCTGATAGCCAGAAACCGGTCCTTGGATGCTTGATTCCGGTCTGGGAAGGACATGGCCTGGTAGTTCGGACTGGACTGTTCCCATGAGGCACAGGGTCAAAGCTGATTTGCATATAGCCAGTGTCTAACCCAGGGTGGTGTGGAGTGCAAAAAAACAATGGATTTAGGCTCAGATCCTTGTACTGGGGTGAATGTATGACATTGTTCTACATTCTGTCCATCAACTGTGTTTTTTGCAATTTTCACCCCGAGTGGGCTGGGTATGCTCAGACGTGAGTCCCAGGCTCTCCACACCACTGGAGTCGAGCTATCCAGGCTGATGAAGGCTGATAGCCAGAAACCGGTCCTTGGATGCTTGATTCCGGTCTGGGAAAGACATGGCTTGGTAGTTCGGACTGGACTGTTCCCATGAGGCACAGGGTCAGAGCTGATTTGCATATAGCCAGTGTCTAACCCAGGGTGGTGTGGAGTGCAAAAAAACGATGGATTTAGGCCCAGATCCTTGTACTGGGGAGAATGTATGACATTGTTCTACATTCTGTCCATTAACTGTGTTTTTTGCAATTTTCACCCCGAGTGGGCTGGGTATGCTCAAATGTGAGTCCCAGGCTCTCCACACCACTGGAGTCAAGCTATCCAGGCTGATGAAGGCTGATAGCCAGAAACCGGTCCTTGGATGCTTGATTCCGGTCTGGGAAAGACATGGCTTGGTAGTTCGGACTGGACTGTTCCCATGAGGCACAGGGTCAGAGCTGATTTGCATATAGCCAGTGTCTAACCCAGGGTGTTGTGGAGTGCAAAACAAACATGGATTTAGGCCCAGATCCTTGTACTGGGGTGAATGTACGACATGGTTATACATTCTGTCCATCAACTGTGTTTTTTGCAATTTTCACCCCGAGTGGGCTGGGTATGCTCAGACGTGAGTCCCAGGCTCTCCACACCACTGGAGTCAAGCTATCCAGGCTGATGAAGGCTGATAGCCATAAACCGGTCCTTGGATGCTTGATTCCGGTCTGGGAAAGACATGGCTTGGTATTTCGGACTGGACTGTTCCCATGAGGCACAGGGTCAGAGCTGATTTGCATATAGCCAGTGTCTATCCCAGGGTGGTGTGGAGTGCAAAAAAACTATGGATTTAGGCCCAGATCCTTGTACTGGGGTGAATGTATGACATTGTTCTACATTCTGTCCATCAACTGTGTTTTTTGCAATTTTCACCCCGAGTGGGCTGGGTATGCTCAGACGTGAGTCCCAGGCTCTCCACACCACTGGAGTCAAGCTATCCAGGCTGATAGCCAGAAACCGGTCCTTGGATGCTTGATTCCGGTCTGGGAAAGACATGGCTTGGTAGTTCGGACTGGACTGTTCCCATGAGGCACAGGGTCAAAGCTGATTTGCATATAGCCAGTGTCTAACCCAGGGAGGTGTGGAGTGCAAAAAAAACGATGGATTTAGGCCCAGATCCTTGTACTGGGGTGAATGTATGACATTGTTCTACATTCTGTCCATCAACTGTGTTTTTTGCAGTGGTGAACAAAGGCCAGTGATGTGAGCTCAAGTTGCGTCAGATGTGCATAGCCATGTGTTGACGTCTTGGTTTTGAGGTTACACGTTTCTATTGGTTTACATCTACACAGTGCATCAAGGATGTGTACCCACATTCTGAAGCTGTCGTGAGTGTGTGGTTTGTGTGTGCAAGTAGCATTGATGGGGGTATACATGCATACTGTGCATGCGTATGTGTGTCGCCTGTTGTATGTCCATGCCTGTCATGTGAGGATGCAGAGCATTGTAGGTGGTTTCATGGGTGCATGACGACAAGGAGGGTGTGGTCCATGTTCGTGGTGTGTGTGCACGTCCATGTGTGTCTGTGGGGACGCTTGTCCACACTTGGGCACTCAGTCGTGTGATGTTGGCAGTTCTTTCAACATGTGTGCACATAATATTGGACATGTTTGCACACAGGATGTTCTTTGTGGGTGTACATTGTGTGTGTAGTCAGCTGTAGTGCATTATATTTCGGTCACATCACACATACAATCAGTGTCTGCAACATGTATTATTTGTATTGTGTTGGTCAAGATGTGATAGTGTGGCACAGCTGTGCGTTGTTGGTCAATTGACATCTGCTCCCATCTACTCCCACACAGGAGGGCTCCAAATGTGCATCGACCATACACTGTGCTGGAGGACATGGTTGAAGAGGAGGTAATCCGCAAATTCCGGCTGGACAGACAGAGATTGCAGGACCTTGTAGGCCAATTGTTACCTCATCTGCAGCCACGCAGGCCATATCCAGGAGCAATTACACCCACATCAAAGGTGATGGCGGCACTTCACTTCTTCGCACCAGGCACTTTCCAGTACACAGTTGGTCATGCCGGGGGGATGTCCCAACCCATGTTCAGCATGGTACTGTGGGATGTGCTGGTTGCCATGATGCAGAACAAGGATGATTACATCCATTTTCCACGTCCCGCAGAGCTGGCTGCAGTGAAAGCTGACTTCTATGCCTTGGGCCAGATCCCACACGTAGTGGGTTCCATTGATGGGACACATATTGGTCTGATTCCACCCCAGGCACGTAAAGCCGTCTATCGCAATCGGAAGCACTTCCATTCTATCAATGTGCAAGTGGTGTGCCTGGCTGACAACATCATCTCCCATGTGTGTGCAAGATTTCCTGGGTCCGCACATGACTCCCACATCCTGCGGAGCAGCATTGTCCCCCAACTGATGCCTGATCTGCGTCAAGAACGTGCGTGACTTGTAGGTGAGTGTGCTGTGATGACTACTGTGTTGTATGTGTGCCATGCTGTTCCGACCAATCCTGGTAATGATGTATGTGTCTGTCATCCCCCTACCTACGCGACTCTGCGTACCCAAACCGACCATGGCTGCTGAGCCCCCTTACAAATCCTACTACCCCAGGTGAAATGCGCTATAATGAGGCCCATGGGAGGACACGTCGGGTGGTGGAATGTACATTTGGACTGCTGAAGTCTAGGTTTCGCTGCCTGGATAGAACCGGAGGGGCCCTACAATACTCCCCCGGAAAAGTATGCAAAATCATGATTGCCTGCTGCATGCTCCACAACCTGGCCTTACGCAATAATATTGCACTGATCATGGACCCTGCAGACCAACAGGTTGCTCAGCCTCCCATACCACCCATGTCCAGTGATGAGGAGAGTGGGGAGGAAGAAGGTGTGGACCAAAGGCGTCAGCTCATTGCTCGCTACTTTCCTTGAATGTGAGTAACTACCTCTTGTGCTGGCGTTCAAAGCGTGATGTATGTTTGCTGGTAATGTGTGGATGTGGTCTGTGCATGCTGCCTGTTCTGGTATGTTCTGTTCGCAAATGGGTGTGGGAGATGGTGTACATGCAATGCTCCCTGATGTGTGTCCTGTGATCCGCTTAATTAGTGATGAGTGTGGTTTGTGGGATGTTGCTGTACAGTGTGGTGTGATGGGAGTGATTCAGTTTCCTGACCTGTGCTTGTTGTTCTCTCATTATCCCTAGGTCACTCCCACAGAGGCATGATTCTCAAGAACCTTGATACCTGCACCTGGTAATGACAACTACTAAGACAAACCTGTGTTTAAAACATGGAGGTCACACAGCATTGAGTGTTTACGTGGTCTTTATTTGCAGGGTGTGGCTTACTGTTTGTGCATATTTACAAATAGGTGTTGGGGGGAAGTGAGAGTTGAAGGTCATGTCAGATGAAAACACCGTGGGGACACAACATTGTGTGATGTACACCTAGTCCAACAGACGTGTGCCAATGCTTGGCATTGTGGGGCAAGATAGCTCGCAGAGTGAATGCCAGGCTCAAGGAAGGGTGAAGTCAGTGGCGGCCCCTCTTCGAGCGGGTGGATGGTGCATAGCCACTGCTCTCAGCTGGATCCAGCCTCGGATGGCCCCTCCGTCTTGGAGCCGGAGCGGGACCAGCTTTGGGGGCAGGTTGTTCAGTGACGACATCCCTGTCAGTGGCCTCAGGTGATGGTGGTGATGGGGCGACGGTGTTGGCACCCTGTCCCCCTGGCCACTTGGGGGAGGGGGAGGTGGTGTTGGTGCCCTGTCCCGCTGGCCACTTGGGGAAGGGGGAGGTGGTGTGGCGCGGGATAACCACTCCCTCCAAAGAGCTGTTTACTGCCCCATGAGGTCAACAATTTGTCCCATTCGGGTGTCCACGGACCGCAACAGCTGGCAGGTCTGTAGTGAGTCTTGGTGTGCCCGATCCGCCTGTGCCTGCGACCGCTCGTAGGAGGCTTCCACTCTGGCAATGGCATCCAGGGTCTCGGTCCCAGGATGGGCTGGGTGTTGTTCCCGACCTCGCCTTGCACCTGCACTCCTGTTTGTGAGCTGTGGCCTCACCTGTGTCCTCCCCCGTCCACTCTCCCTGCTAGCCTGAGATGTTGATGGCCCATCAACGGCCGATGGGTCAGGCAGGGTGGCACAGGCAGGAGTGGTGGTGGTGGTGGTAGGTGCACAGCTCACAATGGCAGGTGTTGGTGTTGTGACACTGGCCCAGGTGGTGGAGGCAGGGATGTCCTGGGAGTCTGATGGCCCTGGGAGTGTGCTTGGGCCAGCATCGTCCTCTGCACCCGAGGTGTCCATGGAATCTTCACCGGAGAGTCCTGGCTGTGAGGGGGGGCGACTGGTGCTGGCGGTTGCTGGTTTCACCTGTCAAGTTACGATCACCTGAGGGACAAGAATTTAACAATCAATGCTGTGGACATGACAGGTTTGTTGTTGTTACATTACAAATTACTATGGAATCGGGACATGGTTGTTGGTGTCATCATGTTGGTGTGGTAGACAGTACTGGGCATTATGGTGGTGTGGAGGTGGGGAGACAATACTTGTGGTCGGGTCCTGCTATTGGATGTTGCCCCTGTGAAGATGGCTACCTACCGGTAGGTTTGTAGGAGGAGATGCACTGGTCAGCAAATGGTGGGCGGGCTCCATCTTGCTCTGGGATGGGACATTGGGGCCTGTTGGGAGTTGTAGTGCTGGACCCACCCCCCCACCTACCCCCACCCTCCCTGTAGACATGGGGGCCTGTTGGGAGTTCTAGTGCTGGTCTCTCACCCATCAACCCACCCACCCACACCCTCCCCGTAGACATGGGGTCTTGTTGGGAGTTGTAGTGCTGTCTCTCACCTATCACCCCACCCACCGCCACCCTCCCTGTAGACATGGGGCCCTGTTGGGAGTTCTAGTGCTGGTCTCTCACCCATCACCCCACCCACCCCCACACTCCCTGTAGACACAGGGGCCTGTTGGGAGTTGTAGTGCTAGTCTCTCACCCATCACCCCACCCACACCCACACTCCCTGTAGATATGGGGGCCTGTTGGGAGTTGTAGTGCTGGTCTCTCACCCATCACCCCACCCACCCCCACCCTCCCTGTAGACATGGGGACCTGTTGGGAGTTGTAGTGCTGGTGCCAAACTCCCCAACCCACCCCCACCCTCCCTGTAGACATAGGGGCCTGTTGGGAGTTGTAGTGCTGTATCCACCCCCCCCACCCACCCCCACCCTCCCTGTAGACATGGGGGCCAGTTGGGAGTTATAGTGCTGGTCTCTCACCCATCACCTCACCCACCCCTGTTGGGAGCTGTGTTGTTGGCTGCTTTGACAACATGCACGCCTGGGAAAGTAGGAGGCAACATTTGTGCTTGGTCATGGTGGGTGTATTTGAGCCCAGGCCTTCACATTTGGGTGACTGTGTGGTCCACATGCATGGATTGGAGCCTGGGAGATGTGTCTTGGCAGTTGTGCAAAGCAGACCATGACAGTATGTTTTTAAAAAAAAAAATTTTATTAACAAACTGATAGGGAAGACAAATCATTGTACATATAATAAGAAAATCATTATTTACAGAATATATGTAGCACGCTCCCTAACAGAAGCTAGTTTCATTTTCCACTTGGAACACATTACAACGTACTTCATTTCGTTCATACATAAAACAGGAGCAACAAAAAATAGTATAAACGTATACAACAACAAGAAATCTGTCCAACAGAGTAAATTACTATCCGACAAAAGAAAAAAGTTAAGTAGACACAGGGCCTTCAATAAAGTTACCCCAAATTTTCTCGAATTTTTTTAGTGAGCGAGCTCCTCTAAGTTTAGCTAATCCAAACTCCATAGAGTGAATTTCATTAATTAATGACCACCATTCCCAAATGTTAGGAGGTTTGGGACAGATCCAAGCTCTAGCCAATATAAGTTTAGCACAAGATATGAGAATCGTTATCAGAGCAGACTGGGGGAGGGAAACCGGATGTATATCAAGTAGTACAATCGATGCAGTAAGGGCGGGTAAAAACATTTTTTTGATTTCCAAAACTTTGAGCACTTCCCCCCAAAAATCCTGTAGAGTTGGACAAGAGAACAACATGTGTCCCAAGTCTGCTGCGTAAGCGAAGCATTTGGGACATTTAGTGCGATCCCCTTGGATGTTATTGAGGGACCACTTAGAAATCTTTTCCGATGTATAGTATAGCATACATGTTGTACGAAACTGTTGTAATCTTAAGCTAGATGATCGTACAGCATTGTTAATGTTAGATAAAGAACATGTAATTTGTTTGGGAGTTATATTTAGGCCAGGTTTGCTACTCCATTTTTCAGCTAATTTTGTACAGTCGTCAGTTTTAACAGCGCAAAAGCATTTGTAAGCCTCACTTATCACTGATTTATTTTTAGTAGAATATAAACAGTTCCAAATATCACAATCTAGAATATTATGTAGTTGATTCTTTCTTATCAAAAAATCGTGTATTTGTAAATATTTAAATCTCATTGTTTCCGTCATATTATGAAGAGTTTGGAGAGTGTGAAAATCTAAAAACCCTTGTGCGCCATATAGGTCTCCCAGAGTGTTAATACCATGAGCAGACCATCTGAGGGCCATTCCATCGTTGAAAATTCCCGGAAGACCCGGATTGCCCCATAGCTGCAGTTTCGGATGGTAAAAAGAAGTTTTGCAGTAGGACATAATGTTAACCCATATCCTAATAATATCCTTGGCGGTCTTAAATTTCACCCTCTTGTAGTAGTTAGGGTCATTAGCTCGCAGTAAAAACATGTTTAATTCAGATTTTAACATAAAAGAATGAAAAAAAAAAGTATCTTCGTTATGTAACAAAGACCGGAGGCGCCTGATAAATGAGGACCAAAAGTATAACTTAACATCGGGGAAGTTTAAGCCACCCTTGTCTGTGCTATTTTTAAGGAGCTTCAGCGATCTTCTAGCTTTTTTATATCCCCAAATAAAGCTGCTAAATATTCAGTCAAGCTGTTTAAAAAAAGAGTTATTTAGTACTAATGGAATGGAGCGAAAGAGGTATAGAAATTTAGGTAGTATCTTCATTTTAATGAGGTTGATTCTGCTGATTAAGTTCAAAGGTAATCTATGCCACTTTTTTAACAGAACGGTAGTAGATTTGATTAATTCATTATAGTTAAGATTATTTATTTCTCATATTTTAGAAGTGATTTTAACACCTAAGTAGGTAGCGGTCTTGCAGATCTCAGGAACGTTTACCGCTGGTGTATGATTCGCTATAATTTGTGTTTTGTTTATGTTTAGTTTGTAACCAGATACTTTGCCAAATTTTCGAGCCTCAGTGTTAATCCCCTGTAATGTTTTAATGATGTCAGAAGAGTAGATAGCAATATCGACGGCATATGCCGTAATTTTCAATACCTGTTCATTAGACTTAAAAGGAACAATTTTGGGTTGTGCCTGAAGAGAATGTAAAAATGGTTCGAGTGAGAGGGCAAATAATAAAGGTGATAGGGGGCAGCCTTGGGGAGTGCCCCCGGATATCAAAAAATCTGTAGAGGTCTGTCCCCCATAACTGATACGGGCTGAAGGGTTGTCATATAGTGCCTGTATCCACTTTTGAAAATGTCCATTAAACCCCATTTTGGTCATAACGCACCAAAGATAGTCCCACCCCACTCGGTCAAAAGCCTTCTCGGCATCCAGCAATATCATGCCGAGTGGAGTGGACTCAATCTCAGCCACGTCAAATGCTGTTATGGCCATATTGACATGAGTGGTAGTGTCTCTCCCAGGAACAAACCCATGTTGTTGCGGATTAACTATTTTGGGCATGAGAGGAGCCAACCTAGTAGCTAATATTTTCGCAAATATTTTTGCATCGGTGTTGATCAGGGAGATGGGTCTGTATGACCCCCTCTCTTCTTTTGGTTTGCCCTTTTTAAGAAAAAATATTATTTTAGCTCTGTTCCATGATTTGGGGGCCGCTCCAGTCACCCCAATGGATTGTATAACCTGTAGTAATAAGGGTATTAGTTCCTCTAAACAGATTTTATAGATCTCTAGGGGAATGGTGTCTTCCCCTGCGGCTTTTCCTGCAGGTAAGACAGCAATGGCTTGGCGTAATTCTTGCCCTGTAATATTTTCTGACAAGAGGTCTGTTTCTAAGGTATCGAGTGCAATTAAAGGGAGATCATCTAGGTAGTTCTGTATTGTAGTTTCGTTCGGGATAGATTCTGGAGTATATAAGGTCCTGTAAAAATCCACAAATTGTTCCAATATGTCATGAGGCTGATCGTGTAGTTTATTATCAGAGCCTCGAATGTTAGCAATCAAAGTACAGGCTCTGTCTTCTGCCATGACAGTATGATAGTGGTCATTGGTTTGTACTTACCAGCCTCAAGTCCCTCTTCTATTCCTTCCAGGCTCTCAGGGTGCAGTATGCCCAGAACCTTCTCCTCCCATACGGCAAATGGTATAGGCTCCGGGGGAGTGCCGCCGCCAGTGTGGTGTGCCCGCAGGTGGTTCTTGGCCCTGATGCCTTTCACCCTTGCCTCGAGGTCCTGCCACCGCCTCTGGATCTCGTGTTTGGTGCGTGGCATGGTCCCTGAAGCATTTACTCTGGTCACTATCCTGTCCCACATGTTGGTTTTGGTTGCCAAGGTGGTCTGCTGGACTAGGTTACCGAACAGATGTGGTTCCACATGGATGATTTCATCCATCATGACCTTCAACTCAGTGGCTGTGAACTTGGGGGTTTTCTTGGGTGCCATGGTGTGTGATGTGCAAGGTGTTGGTGGGGTGGGGTGGGGTGTGCAGGTGTGTGGTATGTAGGGATGGTGTTGTGGGGGTTTGTGTGGTGGGTGTGTTGGTGTGCAGGTTGTATGTGTGTTTGTGTATGTCTGCTGTTTGTGCTATTCTGCCTCTTTCTTCAAGCTGTGCTGTGATGCAAATGACTGTGGTAATGGGAGGGATTCCTTTTATTCTCTGTGTGGTTGTTGTGTCCCAATGGTTGTTGCCAGTCAGGTGTTCTGTGGGTGTGGTGACTTGGGTGCTCTTGTTTGTGCTGTGGGGGTCATTGGGGCGTGTAGTTGTTGGGGGTGGGTGTTTGAGGTGGGTGTGTGTCCTGTTTAGTGTGTTTTCTAGTTACTTCCGTCCGCCATTTTTGAATCGGTTTGACGGCAGGGGTGATGTTCGTTTGGTCCTTCCGCAGTCATGCTCCATTTATCGATGATTTTTTTCCACGGCGGTCGTGGGAGGTGGTGAGTTCCGTTGGGATGGCGGGGTTATCCTAATAGTGTGGCCGGAACCTTCACAGGTCATGCGGCGTTTGGGCCTGTTTCCACAGTGAATGCGTCCGCGGCGGAGGGTCTTTCTGTGGTACCATCCGCTTGGGGCGGTCTTTCATGTGATCCGTCCGCCGCTGTCGGTGTTTAATGTAATCCGTCCGCCGCGGTCGGTGTTTGCTGTCAGTAATATCCTAATCGCTACTGCAGATTATCCGCGGAGCGGTCGGGAGTATTTTTGCCGCGACCATGGCGGACGGAACACGTTTCCGTCCGCCATCCTAATGACCCCCATAGTTTGGAAGGAAGTCACAAGGCCACTACTAACAATTTAAAAAAAGTGAGCCAGCCCTTTGGTCGAGGAAGCGTTAAAGATAGTATGAATTAACTCACCAAAATGTAAGGGCAAATCAGTATTTAACAAAGCATGCACTTCTGTGTGGGTGTTTGCCACGTGAAGGACAAATGTTTCTCGAGCAGATGTAAGGGCAACCTATTTCTGAGACAAAAGAGCTTGTATACGACTCATTTTGTTGAACTCTGCTTTCAAGGTCGGAATCGACGGCCAGATGGAAACATCCAGCTTCCCATGTGGAGGAGGAAACAAGACGTTTTTACAACAAACTTTCCTTTCCGTAACCGTAACTATGTAAGGAATTCCTGCAATCAACCCACAACAATCTTTGTTATTCAAAAGTAAATAACTACCGTTTACTAGTAATGTGAATGTTGGTGTGATAGCAGGTGTAGGAGTACCCTTTAATACGCAAGCCAAATTAGGCGCATTCTGGTTACAAGAGCCATGCAATTGTATATTCCTACATATTAATGAGTGATCAGGTGTCGTGGTGCAGTCTTCACCGTTCAAAAAACGTGTAAATGGCAGTAACCATGCTTCGTGGAGATAAGCGTTACCTAACGGTTCATACCTGCCTATAGCATAATACTTCATGCAAGCTTCAAATGTGAAAAGCGAAAAAGGCAGCATTATTAACCCGAGAATAAGCCACACAGCAAACTTTGTCTCAGCCACAGAAAATGGCAATGGTTCCAATTTTTCAATATGTAACATAGAAAACGTGGCATCCTTCATTGACATAAACTGCTGCTTGTCAGTCGAATTAATAGGGGGCAAATAGCGAGGAAGTGTTCATGTAGTCACAGGGCACTCTGCCAGATTTCAACGTTTACAAAGTCCATGCAAACTGCATGATAGAACGCTGTTGATTTTGACCATGAAATAGCACAGAAACATCTTCTTGTACAATATCAACTACAGACGTAACAATATTATCTAATGTATAAATGCGGGAAGACAGTGTGTTAATGCTATTATCTACCACCGCAAGCACTTTTTCTAAATTCACCTGATCTATAGCTCTCAATCTAGAAGCAGCCTCAATCTGACACAGTTTCCAAATCTCATTGTAAGCAGTATAAATCCAACGTTTTGATCTGCCTGAAGCAGGACCCTTAACAAAATCATTCAGATCAACATCGTCAGTTAGTTTAGATAAGCGCAATTTAACCAATGCTAAAGTCAACTCTGGCACAGCTTGTCGACTGAATAAGTTGTAACTGAATGGTCACTTATGAAACGTGGATCCACTCTAACCTGTGTGTAGCCAGAGGCCAAATCCAGAAAACGATGTTGGCAGGAATCTGCACTTTTGTGCCATAACAACCAACCCTCAGGGTCTAAGCTGGAAATGTTAAATGTAGAATTCAGCATCAGGACCTGTAATTCTTTAATGGACAAACTGATATTATTATCCCAACTGGGGTATTCTTCTAATTCTGGAAAATAAGGAGCATTCAATTTTTTAGGAGTAGCCAATCCAAAGCATGTTGTTTGAGAAATAGTAGAATTTAAAAACAGCATATGGTTTGGGATGAGACATGCGCGATGCAAAGCCTCTGTGCCTTGCACCTGCCAACTTTTAGAACCCCAAACAGATTTAACATCAATTGTATCTTTACACAGGTCATAGCCCCTAACAGCCAACTGGTCTAAAAAGCACTTGGAATACAATAATTTTGTGTGGGTAAGTCTAACTTTGGAAGAAGACTTTTCTGTCAACGTAAAATAAAATGAATTAGGACTTGACTGATTGAAATCAGTAAAATATGTGAATTTCTTTAAAAAGGAACTGGAGCTGCCTTCTAATGGCACGGGACAATGTTCCCATTGGGTGTAGTTAACTATGTTCCTCCTTGTATTAGCCTTGTGAAGGTAGTGAATGCCAAAGTGTTGGTAACAAACAATACAAATCACTATAATTTGCAGAATTTAAATATAAATCCTCAGCATCAAAGGCAGCATAGTATATCAGGTCTGAAAACAAAGCCTCTATGGCTTGAACATCCCAATCATCAGAACGAATGTTCTGTTTACTCACATCTCCCATAGAAACTCAAGAACATTCGGCACATTAATAAGCTCTGTAGGTCCATGTATCTGAAATTTTACAGCATCCCAAACAATCCCATCTAAGAGGGGCCAAGCAGCAATATTTACAAAATCCAAGTCTCTCCGGAATCGGTGAATGTGGGACGAAGAGTGGGGTGCCAAAGTTCCATTAAGTAGCCGAATCACAGTTCTTTCCTCAACATAGTGGCCATTCAAATGGCGGAAAAAAGTCACCACAAATCCAATGGACAATGAACAAAAACATAGAAAAAAGAACCAGCCAGACGTATGTCCAAGGGGGAATCAAAAATAGTTTTTTTAAACCAAGTAGCCAAAACTGAAATTTTTGAAGGGGACTTCGATGTGGAAGAGTTGGTGTCCAAAGAAAATCTGTACTCATTGGCCAACGTATTCAGTTGACAAGCTGTGCCAGAGTTGACTTTAGCATTGGTTAAATTGCGCTTATCTAAACTAACTGACGATGTTGATCTGAATGATTTTGTTAAGGGTCCTGCTTCAGGCAGATCAAAACGTTGGATTTATACTGCTTACAATGAGATTTGGAAACTGTGTCAGATTGAGGCTGCTTCTAGATTGGCCATATATGTCTGTAAATCGGGTATCGATAAGTCAGCGGGGTAAGTGTATTCGGTTTCATTAAGGTGAACTTTGGGTGAAGAGGTCAATAAAGGACTAGAAATTGCAGGCATTTCCAAAGCAACATCCAAAGGCCTGTTCCTAGGAGCCGGAACCAGAACAGAACTTCTCTGTAACGCCGTACAGGAGACCGCAGGTGTCATACTAAGAAGAATCGGCCACTCTGTGTAATTTGACATTGTCAATGGAGATGTACCTCTTTTCCTTACGACCTGGAAGTGGTGGTAAAATGACTGTTCTTGTGCCCTGCACACCAAGCACAGGAACTGGAGCTCGATACGAGGGGCCAAATTCTTTCTTGATCTCGATCTTCTCTCAGACCAGTTCTCTGACTTGGGGTAGCCAGCCAACTACCTGGATCTGCAAGGCAGCATCTGATGTGGAGGACAAGTGTTCCTTAGCAAGACTGTCTCTCGTCTTTTGTAGATTCTGTAAAACATGACAGTGTTCATCTACGTCAAAGGGGGCAGCAGCCGCCACCCAGTCTAGACTGTCAAGGTCCGGGACGAACATTTTGATACCAAAGAGCATTTCGTAGGGGGTACGCCCACCCAGAGACCTTCTAGGGAGATTATTAAGCGCACGCTGTACACCATTGAGGTGGCCCAACCAGTTCCTGCCAGCACCTATAACTCTAGCTGTCAATGACTAATTTACATCATGGTTCATTCGCTCCACAACACTATTACCCTCAGGTATGTATGGAGACGAAAATTTGACTTGGACCCCCAATGAACACATGGCATCCTTGTATGCCTTAGAGGCGAACGCTGGACCCTGGTCCGAATGGAAGGTGCCACAGGCAAAAATTCTGACAAAGACACGCAAGTCTCTTATGACAGTTTGCGAATCAGCGTTGCGGTGTAGCCAGACCCAAACAAAGCGTGTGCAAGAATCAACTGCTACTAAGATGTACTTATACGCAGTATCAGAAGAAAAAGGACCGCAGTGATCTAAATAAACGCATCCATGGGGTTTATTAGAAATGTACAAATGAGTTGGTGGCGGACGCGTAGCAGACGAAGGCTTGATCTGCTAGCAAATGTCACATTGAAGGACATAATCACGCGTCTGTTTGTACACGCCCCGCGACCAGAATCGTTGTTGAAGCTGAGATACAGTAGCCAAAACGCCTGCATGCGCGGAAGCAACACCTTCGTGGGCAGCTGTAATCAGCGTGTGTCTGCGTTGGGAATCAATCATTCACCAACGTCGGGTATTTTCATATAAGGAACTTTATCAGGACTTAAGCGGTAAGAATACTTCGAAGGAAATCCCGTAGGACATTTATTTCCCTTCTCAGTACCGGCAATTGCTGCCAAGATGTCATCATCAATTTTAGTTCTGGAACGTGTAACTGCTGCAACTAAACATGTCGATACTGCTGATTTAGCGGCCTCATCAGCCAAACTATTTCCGACAGCGTGAACTCCCAAACGCTGATGACCAAGAGTGTGAATTACATACGCGGGTGGCAGTCGCTCTTTAAGTTCAGCCACTCAGACCCAGATCATTTTATGTTTTATTGTGCTACCTTTGGAATCTCTACATTCATTTTGAGTCCAAAAGAACAGATTGTCATTGTAAGACTGGACACATTAGTAAGACTCACTCACAATAAGAGTAGTTACACTAGGATCTGCGTACTGCAATGCAAGCCGTAGAGCACGGAGCTCTGCCAATTGGGCGGAACAGTCCCCTAATGTCTGTGTATGCACGACATCGGACTTGAATTCTCCATTCACCATGGTACCGACCACAATCAATCAATCAATCAAAGCATTGGTATAGCGCGCTACTCACCCGGAGGGTCTCAAGGCGCTTGGGGTGGGGGGGTCCGCTACTGCTCAAACAGCCAGGTCTTGAGTTGCCCCCTGAAGGCGAGGTGGTCTTGGGTCTGCACACGATTTGATGGATGTCTATCCACTCAATTGATGTTCGCTGTCTGATGTGGGCTTTCATTATTTTTCCTCCCCAGTTGACACAAGGAATGTGAACCTTGTTACCTTCCCACAGATTAATTGTCCCGCTTTACAGTCTACCTCCACTCCTGCAATCCCTTTTGCTCGTGGTGCAGGTAATTTTCCTTTTTACGCATTTGTGGACAGACAGAGAGGTTCCTTTAATTGTGACACTGTTAGTTTGACACCACCCTTTCCAATTTTTTTCAGTGAAGATTGTACCCAGTCCCCGTCCTGAGGAGAACCTTTACTTATCTTGGTTCGAAACGCGTTGACCCCCAGCCTGTGACAAGAAAGGAGGGTGCAGTTAGGGATCAAATTACTCCACTCCTGTGGACCCTTGCGTGCAACCAGACTGAACATCTAGTCACATCTTCGCGTAGCGGGCGCGCCCTCGCGTGGCTGGAGTCGCGCCAGAGTCCTGCCCGTCTGCGCCCGTCCGCGCTAAGGCCATGCGGGACGCTGCGGTTGCTGGGCTGCGACAAGTATTTCATCTTCTGTGTCGCAATGCTGACATACTCCAGGGAGAGCTTATATTCCATCGGTCAGGTGAGCCATAGATGTATTCTTCCACCTGTCCATCCGCTCTGTGGTCCGTACCGCTGCCCATGTAACGGTTGGGTACTTGACCCCCCGAGGTCCCTCCCCCGGAAAAACCCTTCAGATGTTCACCGCAATAGGGGCTCTCTTTCCTCTTTGCGGATCCTGAACCTGAATGTTAGATCGGCATTGAAACATCACCAGAACATCTACGATCTTATTGAGGATGAAGCCCCGGATATTTTTGCCATTACTGAAACTTGGCTTCGGGAAGCGGATGCTGCTATTTTCAATCTAGCATACCCCCATGGCTATTCTATGTTCACCTTGAATAGATCTTCTAGATGTGGGGGTATAGCTCTTATAGTTAGGTCCAGTTTTTCCTGTGTGTGGAGTGGCCTTAATATTGCCGGGTGTGAAAGTGCCTCTTTTAAGGTCTCTGTCAGTCCTGAGTTTACACTCTCCGGGATGGTTGTATACCGTCCGCCGGATAGCGATGTGGTGTTTAGAAATGCTTTCCCCGATATTGTTGGCACCTTGGTCATTGACTGCGCCAACTTTTCCATCATGGGTGATTTGAATTTGCATTTCGACACCCTTTCCAGTCTGACAGTACGTAGTATTTCCTCAGACTTAGAGGCCTTTCAACTCTCACAGCTGGTCTCCCAGCCTACCCATATCGGGGGACATATTCTTGACCCCTTTTTCACCAATCTGCCGGAGACTAAAATTACCTCTATTTCTCCGGTAGAGTGGACTGACCATTTCCTGGTGTCCATTCTTTGTCCTATATCGGTCACTCCCTCCACCTCTTCAGCTAAACGGGTACCTAGGAGGTCTTGGAATAAGCTCAGGCTAGAAGACTTCCATCGTCTTCTGTTAGAGGAGCCGCTGGGTCCTTTGAATGACGTAGAAGAGGGGTATGACCTCTTCTGTTCCTGGCTTACTAGGGCTCTGGACACTCTGATACCTATTGTATCGACTAAAATCAATACTAGAGAGTCGAGTCCCTGGTACGATGGCGCCTTACGTGCCCTGAAGGGAGCCTGTAGACGGGTGGAGAGGGCATGGCGGAAGTCGTATGGGGCCGATTTAAAAGCTGCATACGCCACGTCCGTCAAGCTCTATCATCGGGCTATCTGTCGAGCTCGAGTGGCTTTTTATGCCGCAGAATTCCGAAACAGCACCAACCCGTCGAAGGCCATCTTCAAGGCCGTGAAAGATCTTATGGCAAAGCGGACTACCTCTACGGCCGTGAGCTCCATTTCCCATTGCGAATCCCTTGCCTCTTATTTCTTGGGAAAAGTCCAAGCAATCTATCGGACATTCCCTAGCATAGGGTTCGGTCGGGGAAGTTCCAACGGGACACCTCATCAGATCACCCTGCTCTCATTTCCCCTTCTCACCTCGGATGGGTTTGACAAACTTGCGTTGCAAGTTAAATCTGGATCTCCATCTGATCCAGTAAGACCTGCTCTCTTTCGAGATCAGACCTTTATGGGACGCTCCGTTGTGCGCTCCCTTGTCAACCTCTCCCTGGAGTCGGGTGTAGTTCCAGCTAAGTGGAAGCAGGCGGTGGTGTCCCCAATTATCAAAAAACCCTCCTTGGACCCGTCTAAGCCTGAAAGCTACCGTCCCATCTCGCTGCTACCCTGGCCGGCAAAGATCACAGAGGCCCATGTCAATCTGGCCCTGTCAGAACATCTAGCCCGGACCAACGCCCTCGACCCCACACAAAATGGCTTCCGTGCTGGACACAGCACGGAGACCGCTCTTCTTGTGATGGTGGAACATCTCCGTGCGAGGTTGGATGCTGGTCAAACGGCGGCGCTGATATTGTTAGATCTCAGCACCGCCTTTGACACGGTATCCCACAGCATCCTCCTGCATCGGCTCGAGGAGATCGTATTGGTGGCCAGGTGTTGCAATCGTTCCGCTCCTTCCTCAACAATCGTTCCTTCTGTGTTGCCATCCCTCCCTTCAAGTCCAACTTCCAGCCTCTGGCCATGGGGGTTCCGCAGGGGTCCTCGCTGAGCCCCACGTTGTTTAACCTTTACGTGAGACCGCTGGCTGATGTCGCTAGGCAATGGGGCCTAACTCTGGTCTCATATGCCGACGACACACAGCTGGCGGTTACTCTCAGCGGGGACGCGGAACAAGATGCCCCCAGGTTTCAGTCTGGACTGAAGGCGGTGGCAAGCTGGCTGACAGGAAACTGTCTTTCATCAAAAGGGAGGGAAGAGGAATTGCAGTCCATTCAGTTGCCCTTAATAAGTCATTAGATAATCAACAGTGGGAATGGACACTGGTCTCTACAATAACCATTGGTTATTCTTTGACAACCCTCATAGACGCTGACAAAATCGGATGTTGACACGTGCGGTATATCTTTTCGTCCGCCCCTAGTCAAGCGTCAGGGTATAGTCATTGGGTTGTCAGAAGCAATGTGAGACTTAGAAAAAATACTACTAAACTCAGCACACACTTTTTGGAAGCTGGGCATACATGCGATGAACTGAGCTGGACAATACTCGAGATGCTCCATGACAAAAATCAAAATGCTGAACAGATCCTTTTTGAGAAGGAACAGCGATGGGTTAATCGCCTTAAAACCCATGTATCAGGGTTGAATGACAATATTCCCTGGCATCAGTTTTCTTAATCTGTTCTTTATAAACTTTACCCGGATTGCCTTTGGGAAGTAAAAAGAGCGTTCGTTTTTACTTCTCTTAAAATAATCCTTATGTAATATACAGATTGCTATTCCATTTGGCAAAAATTGTTTTGTCATCACAGGTTTCATTTATGTCTATTTCTACGACCTACTTACGAGGGCACTGCCAGTAGAGCCACCATCTTGAAGTAAGTCTTTTGACCTGGTAACCCCTTGTTTATTTCTATTTTTCCCTTATAAACAGCGACCTGAACTGAGCCTCCTTTTCCAGGGGCAGAGTCAGCACAAGCAGCACATGCTCTTGAACACGCGGGTAAGAATGGCGGCTAATACCTCGTTTACGAACCTCTTTAGGTCTTAGATAGGAGTTTACACATGTGTAACCACAGTTGCTAAATATCACTTCTGCTTTTTAACCTTGTAGCAAAGACCGCGTAACTTGCGACTCTATTGCAACCTGATGTGTAGCATTTAACCACTTACGAAGGTATGTTGTTTACAAACCCTAGCACTGTCTACCCTCAGTACGCTACCTTAGACATACTAAAAACCTGTGACCTCCCTTTCTGTTAACTACAGATATTTTCATCACTGCTTACAAAATCTAACTTATCGCTATAATTGTAAATAATCCCAGTATAGCGAGCCTCTTGACATCCTTCTCTTCCAGACCCTCCTCCCCTGAAAGTGCCCGTAATTAGGTGCGCTCTTATTTGAAGAACTAATGCTCTTCGTATCCAGCTCAAAACCCTGAGCTACGCTTGCGTGCTATATGCCATTATTTCTTGAAAATGTTCATTAGCATTATTTTTTGCTCTCATATTACAGGAATCTCAAATTGAGATCTTCGTACAATCCTTTGAAAACTACACAAATAGTGTGAGTACTTTCTATGTCTTCTTTTTTGTGTGTTTTGTCCTGACGAAAGCTCCGTAGACCTTCTGGCCCTAGGTGAGCTGAAACATGTCGACCTGTCTTTAAGAGTTATATGGTAATCCGGTAACTCAATTACTTAATATAACCATTACATTTTTTAACTAACGGTACTCACCTTCTTTGAATACATTTTGTTGCCACGGGGAGCCACCGTTTTTCAAACCCCATTTTACTCACTACCTCTTGAGATCTGTCCCCCTATCTCTGGACACTTCTACACTAACTTGAGGTTGCCTCGGGTGAGGCAGGCATACAGCACGATACTTGACAACCCAATGACTATACCCTGACGCTTGACTAGGGGCGGACGAAAAGATATACCGCACGTTTCAACATCCGATTTTGTCAGCGTCTATGAGGGTTGTCAAAGAATAACCAATGGTAATTGTAGAGACCAGTGTCCATTCCCACTGTTGATTATCTAATGACAGGAAACTGTCTCCAGCTCAATGCCACTAAAACGGAGGTAATGATTGTCGGTAGGGGAGTGGAGCTGTGGGGTGACCAATGGTGGCCTCCAGAGCTGGGACCTACTCCGACCCCGGTGTCGGAGGTGAAAAATCTGGGGGTCTGGCTGGATGCGGGCCTTACCTTTGTAGGACATACCAAAAAAACAGCAGCCTGCTGCTTTGGTCTGCTGAGAGGTTTAAGACCAGTACTCAAATTCTTTGATGCCCCAACCAGACATCTGGTAATCCAGGCAACTATCATCTCTCGCCTGGATTACGCTAGCTCTCTTCTGGCTGGGGCCAACCAGGCTGAGTTAACTCGCCTGCAGCGGGTTCAAAATGCTGCGGCTAGAGCTATTGTCGGCCTGCCCAGATTTTGCCCGGTGGCGAGTGTCCTTCGCTCCCTACACTGGCTTCCAGTAAGGAAGCGCATTCTCTTTAAGGTCCTCTGTTTGACCTTTAAGATCTTGAGAGGTATAGGCCCTGAAATCTTGTCCAGCTGTCTTTCTTTCTATGTCCCCACCCGCACCCTCCGTTCCCAAGGCCAGGCCCTTGCTGTAGTCCCCAGATTCAGACTCAGCCGCATGGGGGGTCGTTCTTTCAGCGTAAAAGCTGCACTAACTTGGAACTCCCTCCCTGTTGAAATCCGTTTGCTGGAGGACCTTATGACCTTCCAGAGAGCAATAAAAACATTTTTGTTTTAGCTGCCCCCATCATGTCTTATCTTTTCCTGTTGTGTTATGTTTCTCCTTGTCTATGCGCCGGGACGCTCCTTGGCTGGAGTAGCTGTGCGCACAATAAATTAATATAACATAACATAACATAACATAACAGGTCTTGTGAGACAGGCAGGCAGTTGTTTTCCACCTCTAATTCCGCCTGTCCACTGGTATTCTAGTCAAAGGACTGGTCTTTTCCTTACATGTTGAATGTTCTTTGATCTCAATTTATTTGAAATGTATGTAATGTACTTTAAGTTGCACTTTGGTGTCATGTAATTGTTCGAATATTTCGTTTTTATGTTTGGATTTATTGTGCACACAATTGCTTGTTTTTGCCTTTGACTTGACTGTTTTTGACAGTGTTTTCCTTTTGATGACATGTTCTTATGAATTTTGAAACTTGATTACAAATTTAAAATAAATGTTTTGCTAAACAAATGGCCTGGTCACGCAGTACTTATGGGCTGTGTGGGTTCTAATTTGGATTTAAAAGTATCCTGGCTAGCCACTTTGTTCTGTTTCTCAATTGTTGAGGTCCAGGCTGGTCAGTTGTTCGGACCCAAAACCTTTTTGTGTACACGTAGTTGTAGGTCCGGCAGGTGGGCTGGCGTCTTCGGGGGCCAGGGGTTCTGGCGCTGGGCGCGGGCCAATCGCAGACGGGCGCAGACAGGCTTGCCTTTGGCGCGCCTTCGGCGCACAATCGGCGCGCACGCGCGGACTCTGCCATAAATGGAGATTGGGGGGGCGGAGCGAGGGAGGAGCAGCTGGGAGGCGGGAGCGGGGCGGGGAATGGGGATCGGGGCAGTGGAAGGGGGCGGGCCGCAGGGGAGCAGTGGCGGGGGTCTGGAAGGCGGGAAAAGAGCGCGGAGGAGGCGGCGAGGGGGAAGGCCTGAGGGCGGTGTCCCAAGAGACAATCAGCGGCGGCAGCAAGCAGGAGCAGCGGTGGAGGCCAGCACACGGGGGCCGTGCGGTAGGTGGAGCGACCTGGAAGGTCGCTCCAATTGCGCAGGCTGAGATGTATGCGTGCTTAGACCCATGCGCAACTTGCGCCGAACTGTCAGTGTAAATGATACAATGGAACTCCTCCAATGTACGCATAGTCAAAGGAGCAGGAAGAACAAATTCATACTGCAAGTACTCCTGCGACTGCAAGGAGGCATCAAAAACAAACGTGACATACGGAGACGTCAAAGATGTGGCCCCTTGTATCCACCGTGGGTGCAAAGCTTTAGAATTAGGTACACTGGCTTTCGTCACTGCTTCCAGGGCAGGATACGGGGTAACTACCAGCATGCGTTTTCCCTGCGACAGTGCACGTTCCTTTAGAATCGCCATCTGCACTGCAGTCAAAACTTTTTCCTTAGTGGAAAACCGCATTCCAGCCGAAGTGTACAAGTGTGACTTGTAAGCAATAGGTACTGCGTCTCCTTCGTTAAAAGTAAGGTACGTGAAACCCACCGCCCCAGGGACGATTCTTATCGCCAGGTTGGTGTGGTTATCACGAGTCTGCAAGAATTTAGATTCTAGAAGATCAGCCTGCAAAGATTGCAAAATGGCTGAGTGTTCAGGCAGCCAGCACGATTTGGTAAAAGTTGGTTGTATCAAGGCATACAGTGGCTTGATACGCTGGGCATATTTGAGAATGTAAGTGCACCCAAAATTCGAAAATACCAGCAAAGATTGCAATTTTTTCAGCGTTGTCGGAGCGCTCAGTTATGCGCATTTCTCCAAGAAGTGAGGGGCCAACCTTCGTCCTTCATTGTTGAGCTTGTAGCCCAGGAACAACACTGTGCACTCTGCAATGTGAAACTTTGCAAAGTTGAATTTGTAACCGAAGTCCGCAAAGCAACTAATTATGCGGTCAACGCGACACAGATGCGCCCAAAGTTTGACATCTGTAAGATAAATGTCATCCACATAAGAACACGCATCTGGGTCTATTCTCTCTAATAGAGAAACGATACGGGCAGCAAACACACCAGGACTATTCCATTAGCCCGTTTAAATTGGCGGTGTGTGCCTCCACTGGTAAAACTCGTCCATTGGGAGCTTAAACCAGACAAGTTGTGGGTAAAAAACGTTGGAAATATCAAGTGTGGTTTTAAACCTTTTCCGCACAAGACCATCCACTAAGGCAGAGCCGTGTGTATTCTGTACTGCACAGGTACGGCAATTCAAGTTTAAATGCCGGTAATCCATTACCAAACAGTACGAATCGTCAGGTTTGGTCACAGTAAAAAAGTAGGTTATCCATCGGAGACACACAAGTTTCAATTACTCCTTGATATTCCAATTGTTCAAGGATTTCTGCTACGGAAGCCTTAGCTTCACGTCGCACGGGATATTAGGGTTGAAGCTATGGCATAGACCGTGAGGGAATCTCATGTCGGGGGGAGAATTTATCCCAAACACAGTGAGTACGGTATAATGCCGGCTCAAGGGCCTTGGCCCACTCTTCTGCAAAATTCAGCGCATGCTCCTTTGACACTGTGTGCATGAAACTGGGGAGGATTACCTCCTCCCCTCGCAGAGCAGCGAGAACGTAAGGTGGAGGCCAGTTTGCCTCAGCTATCAAAATAGCATACGTAGTAGTCAAATTTTCCCAAAATACCCCTTTGATGGTACGTTGTATATCACCTTCAGTTAAAAGTTTAATCTCATAAAGCCTGTCAGGGGGAGGTACTCTAGTATCAACTGTCTCTACAACAACATACTGCTCAGTCGCTGTCACCTTCAATAGTGTACGGAGCACCTCTCGAACAATGGTAATCTCCGACGCTCTGTCCAGCAGCGTCAGCGCCCACATCTGATTCCGAAGCTGCGTTCTCACTATCTGTGGCATATCGCTCTGTTAAAGCGGCGACTTTCTTTTTCTGAAACTTGGGTCTTTTCGGTGTAGAATTGTCCTGTTTGCCTTTTCCGTCTTTCGGGCGGGGCTGGTCGCGACTCTGCTGCAAAGAACGAGGAGAACGTTGATCAGAAACCTGAAATCTATCAGGTGACTTAATCGTAGTGCGGTCGCCCAAATCATATACACGTTCAGTAGACGCAGGCACTGGAGATGCAGGACACAACTCCTGTTTCTTTTGTTGTTTCCCCTGTTTTTTGTTCTTACCCCAATTATGCTTTTGAGATTTAGGTTGATCTGAGTTATCAGATTTAGAAGCCTGTGTTTGTTTCTTCTCCTTAGTGGAGAACGGCTTGACACCCAAACTATTACGTCCCACGGTCTTATAAGCCGCCGTAATAATTCTCGGTACCTGTCGGGGTTTGTCGGCATCGGGAACAGCCTGTAAAGCATTAGACACCTGAAAGCTTACCGCATCTCCCTTAACATTAGCAAGGACTAGATCGGAAACTACGTCAAATGTGCCGCAAAGCCTCATTCCCAAATCAACCGCTGCCTCAGGTCCGTGCTCATCTTGAACACGCTTAATGACCGAGGGAAGGACAGTCATTGACGGAGTGCTGAAGCACCTCGTATACACTGCAGCAAAAATCTTACCCCATGACTCATTGTCACCGGCTTCCGGTACCAAGTCCTTGGGCAAACTAACTGTCAGAATCCTGTGTTTTTCCACAGGAGTCAAATTTGGAAATACTGCCTCCAGTTGGTCAAATTTCTCGGCAAGACAGAAAGGCATATCATCCTTTTCTTGGGGACGCTTGCCAATCACTTCCTTAACCATTACAGGACTAAGCTTCATTCCGCTCGGTCCGGCTGAAAGCGCCGCAACATCAGGGGCCCCGCCCTGGACATTGCGGGTGATAAATTGTACTAAAGCCTTAATACCTGCAATTGCGGTTGTATGTAGGCACCTTATATCAGCTAATGGACAGTCTTCCGCTTGAGGATGGGGTGTAAATCCAGCTAAAATAGGCCATGTAGCGCCTGGTACAGACAAAGGACCTAATCCAGTCATTGTCAAAGAGTGGGGAAGGGCGCCATTAAACCAAACACGATGCTGCCAAGCATTTATTGGAACTTCCTGCGTCTGATACAGAACATATTCTGCTGGCACGGCCTTGTGAGTATAAGTGTGAAACACACCCGAAACTGCGTTTACAGCAGGAAAATTCACCCATGAGTAAAAGATCTGAAAAGGGTAAGCTACTTTGGCACTCACAACCATGATAACCACCATGCCCTACCAGGTGACGTTATATGTTTGCAAATGATTGCGTACCGCAATGCGACTATGCTGCGGTATATCTATATCAGCCATAACGACACAGGAAGAAAGTGGTACAAGGCAACTCTACGTAGCACAACTGGGTAGTAATTTAAAAGTAAACCGTTTGAAAGGATTCAAGCTTGGAAAGACCTATGTAACTATAGGTAGGTTTATCCCTCACTACTGTTAACCGGAAACAATAGGGAGGGGGTTAAGGACTGATACAAGCACAACTCAAGGGTCTTGTAAATATGACCAAACCACGTTGGGCGCCATGTAGCAGGGATTACGTTCCTACACAGAACTCTGCATAGAGACTTAGGACCTGACTAGGAGCAGTTACTCATTGGTTCTTCGTCCTATAGCAAAAACGCCAATGATTAGTCAACCCAGAACATGAAACTTAGGATAGGGGGTGCCACTCGCAGGAGGGACTCGTGCTGTTTGTTTGGCCGCCCTTTCATCACCGGAACTACAGGGGCCGCGGACCTCAGCACACCTGTGCTGCCACTCCCACAGCGCTACAAAACTCCTCGCGGCCCCCACTTCGCGGGTGCCACTCGCAGGAGGGACTCGTGCTGTTTGTTTGGCCGCCCTTTCATTGCCGGAACAGGGACCGGGAGCCGCGGACCTCAGCACACCTGTGCTGTCACGCCCACAGCCCACAGCGCTACAAAACTCCTTGCGGCCCCCGCTTCACGGGCGCCACGCGCAGGAGGGACTTGTGCTGTTTATTTGGCCGCCCTTTCATCGCCGGAACTACAGGGACCGGGAGCCATGGACCTCAGCACACCTGTGCTGCCACGCCCCAGCCCTCCAAAACTCCTCGCGGCCCTCACTGACTAGACTATGTTTGGAGGGCTGCTTGTAGAGGATACTATGTCGGCTTGTGATATTGTCTTTTTGCTGGCCGGGGATCGAAGTAGCTGATTTGTGCTCTAAAACTCTGGCTCTTAGTTCCCTAACTAACTAACTTTATAATAAATAGATAGGCACCGGTCCATAACAATACTGAGATTAAAATACTATGATTGATGCTTATCCTTCGCATTTTGCCCATTAAATTAATCGGATAGCCGTAGGTAGGACTAAACGAATGGGACTTTCTATTAATTTTAACTCTTTAACCACAATATTTCCATTTAAAAATTCTTATGATTCCCTTGTCTTAGCAGAAACCTGCTACATAACATCTTAAGTAGAACTTCGATCCCCGGCCAGCAAAAAGACAATATCACAAGCCGATATAGTATCCTCTACAAGCAGCCCTCCAAACATAGTCTAGTCAGCTTGACCAATAGAATCTCGGAATTATAAGCCGAGGCATGTAAACACTTTAGCTTTTACCCGGCATATCCTTCACTAGTAGCCGTCCAAACATTGGCTCGACAGCCCGACCAATAGGATCTCGTCATTACAAGCCGTTACAGGCAAATTCTTTAGCTTAGAACCTTGCCCTTTGATTGGCCCTTTTAAGAACGAATCACGTGCCAGCAACAACATTAAAACACAGGTGCCCCGCATCTCTGGAATACCTTTCGTAACCAGAGAAGCAGGCAGTCCCTGATGGAACAGCAGGTAAGCAGACATACGAAAACGACTCTTACCGGACTCGATGCAGAGAAATAGAAAACTGCATTACTAACAGCCGCTCTCGCATATATCTTCTCGCCCTCTAGTGATATACGCCCATGCGCCACAGGGACATGACGAAAGCGCCTCTGGTACTTTTTTAAGAAAACCCCCTAGAACCAGGGAACTAAGCCGTCCCTCTGCGCCACAGTGGTAAGCAAATTTTGAAAATACCAGAATTGCCTTTAGCTGTTTTTTAAAACACGACACTTTATCTTTTAAAGATACAAATATATCCATGTCTTTGCCTTTAGTGAAATATTAATTCACGACGCAAGGACATGACTTTAGCGCCTCTGGTCTTTTAATAAATAAAAGAAAACGCATCACAAGGCCTAAATACTAGACAATAGCTAAAGTCAACGCCTTCACGTTCTAATATCAGGTATGCTGGGCTTTCCATTATAAAGTAGCACGTTTGCCCATAATAATTAAAACCCACATGTCCAGGACGATTCTCGATTTATATTGTTTCTTTATCATTTGAACTTTTAGGAGTCTATTGCATATGACTTTTTTAACCAAGGAGGGAAATACATAAAGCCCAAATATTTACTCAAACACGCTCCGATGTGATTAATAACGAAAATCGGACCACATTCAAAATAGAATCATAAGGTAACCTTACATCAAGTTATAAGTTTGATACAATGTTAATCCAACAGGTACCTAAAACCATTGGAAGCAGGGGCTTTGATTTGTTGACCCTTCTTTTGCTTAAATATGAATAGCAACAGACAATAATGAGGGAGTAAGATTACATTTGGCTCCTTAATCTGGTATAAACATGATCCGCTCATCTCCCCTTTCTTTGTAACTCCCAAATCGGAACAGGAGTAATTGGGTACATAATACAACCATTACACCAGAGTTGAGTGTCCCCATAGACATCAAGGTAAACAAAAGCCCCAGTAAACAAGCAGATGAAGAGACGCTATGGAACAAGACTAACAAGACTAACATGTATAAATGTGATACAAAAACCATGTGTTTAAGTTTAATAGCAATGCTTGTCCTCTGATGGCCATCCTGTTGAATACATAAATGTATAGCAAATAGACATGTTAAAGAACTCTTTTACTATAGAGTAAAAGCAATTCTTGCTTTCTGACTGGCATCCTTTTGAATATATAATTGTATGATGAAAATGACATGTATAAGGAAGGTCCTTAACTTGGTCATCTGTTCGGGTACAACTACCTTTTAACTATAGGAGCCTAAAACACTATAGGTCTTCCTGTAGAAACGATTCAGAACATAATGCATTTGAATTAATCTATTGTGTCTCCACTCTCTATGGAGATCATATTGACCTACTCACTACGACAGATACCAAATGTTGTCTTGACAAAGGTGGATAAAAACGTGGAAACCCACCGAAACGCGTCGACGCACCATCGCAGTATAATTCATGACTCATACACCTTTGTTGATGTGCGATTCTGTGGTGTGCACAACATAGGTGTTGGAAATAGAGTTGGAATATACATTTAGTACTGTACAAGTTTCATGTCTCACTGTGTTCTGTCTTTATGTTTCAATCTTGCTGGTCAATATTGAATGTTAAACAGTTTTATTGTTTTTTAAATTCTGCCATAGTGGTTCTTGTATGTCCACTTTTTTAACATTTGTATTTTCAATAAATTTTTAAGAATTCTTTTTACATAAGCGAATCTTTTTATTGTTTTTTTGACCTTTGTGCCTTGTTTATCTAGTTCTGTTCAAGGGAATTGCTCTCTCCTTTAAATGGACTCCATGTACCTTAGGTGCATAACACAATTGGAATTGGTTCACCTTATTGACCCCTGTAATAGTGTACCCTAGGTACCCAGGGCATAGGTGTTTCCAAGGCCTACCAGGGGCTGCAGCATGTATTGTGCCACCCCTGGCCTGGCCTCCATATTTGACACAACTGGCTGAATCACTCAGCTGGGGTAAGTTGGTGTAACCACCTCTTACTTAGGTATAGTATCCCTATATCTAACCCTAAACTGGACACATATGTTCAGCCACTCCTATGGAAGGCCTCATCAATCCTGGAGGCAGAGTGCTTGGAAATATGTGAGATGGTGCTCTAGCATGAGCTGAGCCTGTCTGCAGCTGTCGGGAACCACTCCCTAAGCTGTTCCGGGATATTGCCATACCATATACTCTTAAGTGCATTATAATCCTCGCGGTTATATGCTATCTTTGATTTGGCTTTATCAAAACATGTCGAGTAAGGTGTCATACGAATTGGAATACTATCCCCTCGACAGTTCTGTCGACGGGGATAGCATTCCACCCTTCTAGAGGGACATGACATGTGTGTAGCCTTAACCCCGGTTAAAGTTAACCAGAGCCTCAGCATCACAAAATGGATGCTGCCACCACAGACATGAGTCTGGCCTCCTGCTGCTGGGAGTCCTTCCAGCGAGGAAGGCCTGGACAAAGGGTTTCCTGCCTGGGGAGGTGCGAGCACCACCCCAGACAGGGTTTTGTGTATTGGGTAGGACAGGGCTGAATAGATTGAGACATGCCCGGGGCACACAAGGTGTCCCCGTGCATAAGCCAGTCCAAACCGGTCCTGGGACTTTCCAGACCCAGGCCTGGCGAGGAACTGGACAAAGGAAAGGGGGTGTAACCACCCCCCTTCCTGGTTCCTCCCAGAGGAGGGACCTAGTAGGTGATCCACCCCTCAGATTGGGAATAAGAGTGGGAGCAGTGCCATTGCACGGCAGATCATCCTGAATCAACTTTACACGAAGAAGAAGACTGGACTTCGACATTCTGCTGCTCAGAAGACTGAAGAGAATCTCCCTTGTGGCCTAAGAGTGGCCACCCTGTGAAAGCAGGCACCAACCAGCAACTCGACGTCTGCTTTGCCGCCGCCTCCCGCCGGAGCCCGAGCCCAGAGCCTGACAAGACCCAGACTCCCAGACTTCTCACAGCCCGATCCACAGTCCCTGCAAATAAGGGACCCATGGACGCACCGAGAGACGTGGGACCGGACCCCTTGGAAGACACCCGAAAAGATGACAGCGCAGCAACCGAGGCACCCTCGACGTTGTGCTTTGGGGACTGAGAACCCCCACCACCGAGCAGCCCTTGCACCGAAGATCAGCCCCCCAGCATCTCCACGATCTGCGTGGGGCCCTTTTGCATTGTGCCACTCGACGCGCCATCCCGGCCACTAGCCACGTGGTCAGCGGCCATCTTGGCGACTACAACGACAAACTACACTGCGGGTCTGGTTGCTCCAGACTTGCCCTCGCTCCTGTAAAAAGGAGCACCCGCTCTGACCTTGCTGGTCCGAGTACGAAGCCTTTTTCATCTTCTGCGTGGCTTGCATTAGCCAAGGCCTGTTTGCTCCGATCAAGTTGCCGACACTGAGAACAGCGAGAAGCCTACGTGGGACAGCTCGTGACCAACTCCTGGACGTCCTCAACCCCCGGTGTCCACGTGGCTGCAGAGAGAAGCTACACCTCAACGCCTGTTTGCACCCAACATCGCCTGGTTCCAATCTGGTTCCACGGTAGTCACTGGCTAGTGACTTTGAACATTGTCCCCTCTGCTTTCAGGTCTTCACCTCTTCAGATCCACCCTTGGATCCACCGGAACTCTTCACATCGAGCCGCCTGCAGCATCTTCAGCTCCAAGCACCATCGACCAGCGTGACGAAACCGACACTACTTCGACCCTGTGCACCCGCTTCCTGTGGGTGAGGTAACTCAGCTCCGCCGGTGTTCCTACACTGGTACACATCTCTAGGGCCTGTGTCTCAAGTTTCAGCTTTCTAGGTCACTCGGAAGGTTCCAAACTAACTAACTTTGTACTTTTTACGCACCATAGACTTTACATTGGAAAGTGCGTGCACTTTGAACACTGCACCCGAGTCCCGCGGGCCTTTCCCGACTTAGTCACTGCTAGTCTTGAATAGCTCCAGCGATTCCCAAGGCCCTAGGCCTGTTCCCTTTCCGATTGGTATCTCTTATACCACTTTCTTAGTATATGGTTTAGGTGGCCCCTAGGGCTCATCCATATTGTGCAACTTTTGTGTATTTTAAACTGTCTTGTGATTTAACGCTTGTGCTTCTGTGCTCATAAAGAGTCCAGGGGATTTTGTAGTTAATAAATCTAAATATATATTTTCAATATATATCTGTGTGGTGTCCCTTTCATTTGGTATTCAAGGGGGTTGTGTATGGTAATACAGCTGGCTTCACATGCCTTTCAGAGTTTAGCCTAAGACTGCTTTGTCCACGTTACCACTAGGATAACTGGTCTATAAGGTTGACTTACAACCAATCATCATAAGGGTTGCTTGGCATGGTACAAAGTGATCACTATAATTAGTGAGCATTATATACCAGGCCAACTTCTCACAGGTTGGTTGACCCTATTTCCCTTGACCTTGTTTAAGGGGTACCTCTCATACTCTTCCACACGGAGATATAATGCCTGCAGAGCTACAGGGGGATAGCTGTAGGTTCCACGGAGAATGACAGGGCTGATCCCAGACAGTTGGTTCAGCCCCGAGGAGGAACTCTACTGAGAATGAGGTAAAAAACACATACCATCACCTAGACCTCCCCCCTGAGTGCTCACCATATGTTACTGTTCTGACTGGCATCCCAGAGATAGAGGATGGCAAAGTGCAATTAAAAAATAAGATAATACATTGGTTAAATACCAACAGACCACTCCTGCGAGAGGTACAGTCTAAAATTTTATCTGTGCGAAGGGTGAGCTGGGTAGGCTGTAGATTAAAAAACACAGCAGGAGATTTTTTTGTCATTAATTTTGAAGATCCAAGGGCCGTGGAGCATGTTTGTTGGGGCCCCTTGATAAACCCACGATCGTCTTTACAGGCTAGGGCCCTAAGCTATTTTTAGATCCTCCCAGACTCTATGCCTAATCAGGGTAATCGTGAGCTTTCAATGGGTAGGATGGGCCATCCAGCTATGATGATCGCAGGGGTAAATAGGGGGAATGGTAAGCAACTGCCAGCAGTACCGCTTAACAATAGATTTAGTTTACTGGATTTGGTGGATTGACTGCCACCAATCGACACATATCAGGTCATAACTCCGGAAGAATATGTTATTTCAGGGACAACAGTGAGTGCGGACTTAGACCAATATCCAAGAGCATGTGGTGGAGTAGGGGCCAATAAGGACACACTGTTTAGCTTAGTCAAAAAAAGGGGGGAATTGGAGACTACTATCCCCCAAATAACAGCAAATACGGTAGCGGCACAGTTGAATATCCCCCTGTAGATTCTGTCCTGACCTTCAATGGAACTCGTAGCCTTGGGGTGGCTGACAAACCTCCACAGGAGAGAAACGGCAGGACAAGTGTACAATTGACTCCTGGGTCCCCTAAAGTTTTATCTTGGAATATAGCAGGCCTCACCTCCAAACTAGACCAACTGGATTGGGGGGAATATATTGACTCTCACCAGATATGCTTGTTCCAGGAAACTTGGGCAGTAGAGCCACAACACTGGGCAGGCTTTGTAGCATATTGTGAGGGTGCAGTGAAAGGTCCACAGGGTAGACCGTCGGGGGGGGGGGGCTATGCATTTGGGTAGACTCCCACCTAGGATATAAGATCAAACGAGTAGAGACACAGTTCCCAGACATCACATGTATCCTCTTGTCATACAAGAAACTACCGAAACTTGCCATTATCAATATTTACTCTCGACCAGCCCAGAGTGGTGGGATATCATTAACGTTAGACTGCTTACTAAACCTTTTGAGCTCATTGGCAGGGAATCTAAACCTTATAATCTGTGGAGATTTCAATTGCCACTTTGAACCGCTAAATGGAATTATCCAACCAATTACTAGTGAGGAGGACGTCATCTGGGCAATTCCAACACCCAATATGCACCCCATCACTCGATGGACTCCCCTAGTTTTGCAGCTAACTTCCTTAAGTTTGACTTTCTCTTTAAGGGCCTGCAATGGTCGGTTCCCTGGCGATAACCCTGGGCGTCCGACCTTTAAGAGGTGTGGACAGGCCACGGTTATCGATTATATTCTGATTAGTGTAGGGATATGGCATAATGTGGTGGACTTCTCAGTAGTAGGCTTGCCCCCTCACAATTGGACAGCATGTGATATCATTGCCAAGAAACATGGGCATTGGAGGAGCTACCTCTTGTTGGGTACACCCACTTCAATATACCAGCAAGGAAAAATTTCCTCTACGGTCGACCGAAATGGGGATTATCAGTTTATATCGCGTTGGACATCAAGATTAACTCAGAACAAATAGCCCCACATGGGCCAAATATGCAATTGATAAAACTAACTATGCCAGGCAGACCAACTCCGACACTACTGGTTAACCTCTATGCACCTCCAAAGGCGAAAGAGAAACAAGCCACATTGGATCAGCTAGTATCCATAATCAGGGATATTCGAAACAATAATCCACCCTGGGATATCATAGTAACAGGTGACTTTAATTCAAATTTAATCTATACGCCCGAGGATGATATTATAGCAGCTGACAACGAATTTTGGAATGTCAAACCTCAAACTCAGCTGCAAACAGAGCGATTCGATCCAATTGGTCGAAAACTGGTAACTAGCCTGGAATTCCTAGGGCTGCGGTTCCTTAATGGAAGAACCAAAGGTGACAATCCACCACAGTACACCCATCTAGGAACTTCGACGGCATCAAGGCTCGATTGCACAGCAGTCTCTCTCCCACTATTGCCATTTGTCCAGCAATTTTCAATAGAACACACCACAAAAAGTGATCATTCATATCAGCATATTTATTTCAATTTAAAATTTACCAAATATCACAGTTGTAATACAGAGGGAGATAACCTCACGACCACCAATTTAAAGCGACTTAACTGGACAACGGCCAATATCGATGAGCTGCAGGCAAATGTGCAGAGACTAAAAATAGAGGGTGAGGGAACAACAGGTACCCAAATACAAAAATGGGAGAGCTTTACTGAAATATTACCAGCAAGTACGTCAGTTCCAAATAAAGCACAACCTCCGAATAAGAAAATTCCTCTGCCAAAGAATCTGGCAAAACTCAAAATAGAGATAAGGAGAAATGCCAGAGCGTTAAAAAAGACAACTACGTCATCCAAAGACTGGGTCCAAAGACAAAACCTCAAGAAAGAATATAAAAAGGAAATGTGGGAACACAAAAGATCTCTGACAGATGACTTCTGGGCAAAACTACTCTGCACCACCAAGAACACCAACTCAAACGCATTTTGGAGGATTATTAACAGCCTAAATCACCCTTCAAATCCAACATCATCTAATGTCCAAGAAGCGGACTGGGTCGCGTTTTTAACAGAGAGGTTCTCAGAGACAACACTAGACCAGCTTAACTCGGGGGCAATCCAACAAACTACTAATGAAGTGGCCCAAAAAAGAAAAGGGAGTTTCACTCCCAGCGGTGGAATAAGAACATCTTGCATGCAATCATCAAATAATAAGGATGAACGCAGAGAAAATCTATCACCAGACGGGGATCTTTTAGTAATCAGGCTTTACCGTGACGTGGTTAGCCCACGGGAAAATAAGGACGTAACAAACAAGGTCAAACAAGCAAGGTACAGTGAAGAGGACATAAGAAGAATCATAAGGAAGTCACGTGGCAACGGAGCTCCAGGGCCGAATGGGATCCCTCCAATAGTCTACAAAACTGATCCAGACTTTTGGTGCAGGGAACTAAAAAAATTATTCGAAGAGATAACAACTGTAAACGAAATACCGTCAAGTTGGCAGGGCTCCATAATCTCACCAATCTTTAAAGGAGGAGACAGAACATCCCCAGCTAATTACAGACTGATCGCCCTCCTAGACGTGGAGGCGAAGTACTTTGCATCCCTCGTCCTGGAAGATCTAATAAACTGGTCCGACGACACAAAGAGAATACCGTTGAACCAAACAGGCTTCAGGAAAGGAACTGGGACACTGACAAATATTATGTCTCTCTCAGTGCTAGCCGATAAATATCTTCGAAGAAAACAGCCCCTTCACCTGTGTTTTATTGACCTAAAGGCAGCATTCGACAGTGTAGATCGGAACATCTTATGGAGGAAATTGTGCAGTTGGAACATCCCGGATAAAATCCTGAGAGGGATCTTACTCCTTTATTCCAACACTTGGATGGCAGTTAAATTGGGGAATGGAACACGGCTCTCAAGGAAAATTAATACCAGTAAAGGTCTAAAGCAGGGCTGTGTTCTAGCCCCCCATCTTTTTAATCTTTTTATGGCAGACCTAACACCAAGTCTGAATAAGATCCCATCCCATCCACCTAAACTTGGCTCCTTCCCGCTAACTCATCTATCTTATGCGGACGATGTGGTACTGTTGAACCTAACGAAGATTGGCATCCAAAGGCTATTAGCAGGGCTGGCAGAATTCATAATAAACAACAACCCGGAGATAAACACAACAAAAACAAAAACAATGCTCATCACCAGGCGGCGGACAGCCAGTGCATACATCTACCTGGAGGGAACAAAGCTAGAGGCCGTGTCCAACTTCAAGTACTTGGGCTTCTACTTTGATAACCGACAAAGTCACCAGCAGCAAATGTTGTACATCACTCAGAGATCAAACTCACTCTCATTTGCTTTTAGATCTTTGCCTAAAAAGCTCTCGGAGCCATCATATAAACCTCTACTGGCAACAATAAAAGCAAAAGTTCTTCCAACCCTGTCATATGGCAGTGTAGGATTGCTCGGGAAAGACGCAGATCTGCTTAACAAAATGCAGACAGCCATCTTCAAATCCACCTTCCACATACATCAGGGAGCCTCACCAGCTCAGACGAGGTTAGAATTCGGAATAATAAACGAGACACTGGGAAGAAAGTACGCAAGCATTAAGTACTGGTACACACTGAAACAGAACACGTCAGCCTCGGAATTGCACCAAGCACTATGGGAAGAAATAAGATCTGATGTTAATTCCCCATACAATCAGTATCTTGAAAAGGCCATAACTGAGACCGGAACAAGAAAACTTTGGGAACTCAACTTGCCTTACCCGGCGTTCAAACATGCTATAAATAAGTCAACAAAATTTCACTCCCTCTTACTCGATAAAGCCACGTTTAGTGCCAGAAAACACGCATGGATGGTCATATCAAACTATAAAACACTCGTGGCAGCCCCCTATCTAACAATCACATTTCCAGCTCATAGAAAACAGAAATTGATGGGACTCCGTCTGGGGAAATTTCCATCGACTATGGACCAACCAATCTGGGTGTACGACGGACCCAAAATCTGTAGACTATGCGGGAGGAGTAATGAGGACTTCATTCATCTTGTTTGTATCTGCCCGAATCTAGCTCAAGCTCGAAGCTCTCTTTTAAAAAAGTCAATGAACGAGCGGGGCATAAGAACGTGCAGATCTGCAATTATGGCAACCTTGAACCCAGAAGACACGCGATTGAACTGCCTACTACTAAAGTTCCTTGCAGCCCACACCCAAGCGCTAAAGCACACCCGGGCACCCTGTCCACAAAAGGATAACATAACTGTGGTAGCTCGGAGAGAGAGCTCTCTGGAACATTGAAAGAGAAAAAAACCAAGAACTTCTGCACTAAGTTAGATAGACTGTATTTCAATTACACGTTATTCTATTTTAAATAACAAACTTGGTATTAGACTGAGAATGCTCTAGAATATACCAACAGAGATTGCACTTATATATCAAGAAATTTTTAAACATATTAGTCGACTCTTTTAAAATGTATTGTTGTGGTTTTAATTAACTGAAACAATAAAAAAAAAATTCAGTAGTAGAACGCAGTGAAAGCGACCATAACCCCCTAATTATGTAGTTGGATTTCCAGTGGGGGGGTACAGGTCCAGGTAGAGCCCTTGAGGAGCCATATCAAACAACCTGTTTGTTCAGATGGAGGGAGACGGATTAGATGGTCTGAGCTAAACTAATCGGCGGAAACAATGTCAAAATTGTATATCCGCATTATACCGCTGCTAGAAAGGGCAAGTGTTGCTGCAGAAAATCCAACCAAGCTTGGTGTTGATAGTGATCTAGGCAGAATTCACCAAGAAATGGCTCTGGTTTTGGCGTACTTTTTTTCCACTAGTAGTCCTACTAAACATAAATCTGGTGGTGATAAAAGATCTTGGTATTCGAAATCTTGTAAGGAAGCGAAACTAGCTTTGTTGACTTCACTAAAAGGGGCCGATATCCTCTGTATTAAGAAAGCTAGGGCGGCCTATAAGAAAATAAATGCAAAGTCTGAGTGGGAATTAGACAGATGGCAGGAGATCAAGAAGGCTTTGGATTCAAAAGACAGTAGAAGATCTTGGAACTTGGTCCACTCTGGGAAAGCGGAAGGTAGAACCACCCTTGATTCTAATATCGATGAGGATGCTAGGCACTCATATTATAAGGAATTATATTCTACTTCCCTCACTGACATAAGTGTGAACGAAATCTCAGACTGTTGTTTTAACCTCCATATTTTATGTGAAACACCCCTGTGTACTATGGGAGAGGTGACATCTGCTTTGGCTAAGATACAATCTAATAAAGCCCCAGGACTAGATAAAATCCCGGGGGACTTGTTCAAAAGTGAACAGGTAGTCTGGGCTCCCTATCTATTAACATTATTTAATGCAATTGTGTACGGTCTCCCAGCACTGCCTACGTGGGCTGGTGCTGAGATTGTCCTGATTTACAAAAAAGGATCCCCGCTTGAACCATCCAATTATAGGCCAATTAGCATCATTGATGTTTCACAAAAACGTTTCGGGAGGGTATTATTAGGGAGACTACAGGAGTGGATAGAAGACCATGATATGTTAACTCCGCTTCAAGCGGGCTTTAGAGCAAAGATTTCAACTGTAGATCAGCTCTTTAGGCTGCAGTTGATATACTGGAAGCATGTGGTTTTGGAAGGTGGGAGTCTTTATCTTACCTTCGTAGATTTGAAATCCGTGTCTGATATGGTTGATCGCGATCAGTTATGGAGTATCTTACTGGCCATGGGGGTACCACCCTATCTTTGTCTTCAACTCAAACGCCTCCACGAGGGCATGTATGCCAGAGTAAGATATGGTAAAGATGCTCGACTGACAGCCCCCTTCCCTGTTGATAAGGGGGTGATGCAGGGCTGTGTGCTCGCGCTGACCCTCTTTTCACTCTTCCTAAATGGCCTATTTGAAGATCTACTTGCCGTAAAGGACTTGGATTCCCCGAAAATATCATCCCGCAAATTTCCTGCATTAATGTTTGCAGATGATACTCTGCTTCTCTCGAAGACTCCGATGGGGATGCAGCGGGTTTTAAAGGAATTCACCCAGTTCTGTAAAAGGAGGAAACTTTTGGTCAACATTAATAAAACAAAATGCATGGTCTTTAATGCCAAACCTACCCGCAGCCAATAATGGACGATATAGCCCTTGAGCGAGTCCATATTTTTGATTATTCGGGCCTAACCCTGAATGATAAGTTGGGCTGGGGCCCACAAATTGATAAGGCTAATTTGAAACTCACTCAGGCAATAGGGGGATTATTGAAAGTCCAGAAGAGTTGTTCTTCCAAGCCTATAAGCCCACCGCTGGAAATATACAAAGTACAAGCGCGGTCGGCTTCTCTTTATGGGCCTGAACTTTGGTCACAGTTCACTAAATGCATTAACCCTCACTGAAAATAAGTTTATTAAACGCATTATGGCTTTGCCAATAAACACACCCCTGGTATCCCTCAGGATGGATTTGGGTATCCTCCCAATGGTGGACTTAATCTCGAGCAGACCATTGCTCTACTGGCGACGGTTATGGGGCACACCTGAGTTGAGACACTATAGGGAGGAACTCAAAGTACTATTATCGTCACTGGGGGCCGTGGGTAGTATACCGTGGCTGTCTTTTGTTAGGGATTCTTTTCGTGCCATTGGAAGGGAGGACTTATGGGTCACCCCAGAGGAGTCCTGCCCATCTATCCCCCCAAAAACTTTAGCCAAAGAACTAAGAGATTTTAAATTGACTATTTTAATCCAGGCGACCAGAGTAACATGCCTGACGCATAGGTTTCTGGATTTTAAGTCACACTATCAATTTGAACAAGCCCTAGATTCAATACAGCCTGCATTAGCAAGGAGGTTGTTTCTCCAATTTAGATATGGGACCCTACCTCTCTTTGCAACAACCAATAAGTGGTCAGACGATGCCTGTTATCTTTGCCCTGGATGCCAAGTGGCGGAGGAAACAGAAATTCACGTACTGTTCTTCTGCCCGGCTTACAGGCTAGCCAGGTCTAAATGGGTCATACAACTGTGTAGAAACTTGGGTATTAGGGAACACCGCACATTCTATAGGATTTTAAAATCTGATGCATGCCTAGTGTATGTGATTGTAATTTCTAAATTCCTCCTAGCTATGTGGCTTAAACGAAGGTACTTGTTGGAAATTGATATTTAGCTAATTGTGACCGCCTTATTTGCAATTATTTTCGAGTATTTTAATAGAATCATTTGATTGGTTTAATAATGTTCTTAACGTTTTTATTTTAAACTGTATTCTTTTTTTTATTTTTATAAAACCTTTATTTTTAGATTGCACAGTACACAGCGTCTGCCTACAACCCAATCGGGCTGGCCGCTATGACAAAAGGTCTGGATACCAGACAGCACAGTATATCATTGAGGCCATAAATCGCAACATGTCGGTGCACTGGCATCAAAACACCATAAAGAAAGGATCAACCAGGTTTCGTTTTATAATTTTGATGAAAACAAGAACAAACAACACAAACACTCACATGGTAAGAGCAATATCTAGGGTGCGGGGCGGAGAGGAGGAGGGAGTCAGTTTCCAAACAATGTGTGACTATTATCGAGGGGCGGGGGGATGGTGAAGAGGATCACAAAGAAGATTTGTCAGTCAGTCTTCAGGAACGCCAATTACGGGGACAAAGGGATATCAGCGGTGTATTCGAGTGGAGGGGAGCAGATATCTCCACGGTACTCATTCCACTGTGACCAAATCCTGCCCCACTTCCTGAGGCGGCCCGAGCCTCATAGACCGTCTTCTCCCGAAACATGCACCAGTCCATGTTTTCCTTCCAAGCTATTATCCCAGGCGGTCTATGAGAACCCCAGAGTTGCGCTATGTCCCTCTTGGCAACCATGTTGCCAAGGGTTACCCAAAAGGTCTGAGCGGCCGTGCAGTCCGTAGGCTCCCAGACATTGAGCAGGCAACGACGCGCCTCAGGCAAAAGAGAGACCCCGGTGACCCGCCCCATAATGTCATGCACTCTGGACCAGAAAGCGGATACCACTGGACATTCCCAGATGATGTGGAGAAAGGTGCCACTCCTGCCACAGCCACGCTTACACAGTCCATCACTCGAGTATCCCATTCGGACCAGATGCGTACCAGTCATGTAAACTCGATGGAGGATCTTCAATTGCACAAAACGAAGGCGAGCTGGAATAGCCACCTCTTTAGGGGAGGCAAACGCTATCTGCCAATCCTCGTCGTCTAGCTCGAGGCCGTCCGCAATCCAGGAGGCCCGAAGCCACACCAGAAGATCAGCTCTGGTATTAATGAGCTTTTTATAGATCAAGGAAATCGTACTGTCAGGCACGTGGCCATCCAGAATACGATCCTCGAGCGGCGACGATTGGGGAATCTCCGTCCCGGGAGGGAACACAGAGAGCAGGGCGTGGCGCACCTGAAGATATCGAAAATATTCCCTGTCGTCTAGCTGGTACTTCACCTTAAGGGCCTCAAAGGACTTAACTGCACCCTTGAGCCAAAGATCCTCCACCTTGCTAATACCGATCATATCCCATCTATCAAACCCTTTCGACCGCCACAGGCTGCCCAATCTCTCAGAGTCATACAATGGAGTCAGCCGTGTCATCTTATCACCCCAGCCCGTAGCCACAGTCGCATCTCTCCATGCACGAACAGCACATTTTGTAGGTCCAGTCAGGAGTCGGAATGGCTCCTTCGAATACAATGTCACCCGGCAACAGTAATTTGTCCATTGCGAAGGCAGGAACGGGGCCCGGGGAATACGTCACATGGTTGACCGCACTCAACTGTGAGGCCCAGTAGTAGCGCTTGATGTCCGAAAGGGCTATGCCACCATCATACCATGGCAACGTGAGCTTGGATAAGGAGATACAAGCCCGTCCGTCCCAAATCAATTGCCTCTGGAGCCCCTCAACCTCACGAAAGTAGCTAGAGGGAACAGGATCAAAGAAATTCTGTAGAGCGTATAGAAATCTAGGGAGGGACATCATTTTGAAAAGAGCCGCGCGTCCCAGTGGGGACAAGGGCAAACCGCGCCACCGCTGGACGTCTAGTTTAAGGCGCCGAAGAGGAACATATAGATTGCGGTCATAACGTACAGAGGGGTCAAGGGAAATAAAAATTCCCAAATACTTGAACCCAGTCTCCGCCACCTGGATCGGGAATCTACGGGGTAGCGGAGGCAACACCCCCGCTATAACGTATATACACGATTTGGTCCAGTTAATTACGAGCCCCGAGTTCTTCCCAAAGGAGGTGAGGACGTCAAAAAGGACGTTAAGGGACTTCTGAGGGGAAGTAAAGTAAAGAAGGATATCGTCTGCGTAAAGAGAGACGCGATCCTCAAGGTCCGGGGCCCACCGGATGCCTTTAATCGAAGGCTCCCACCGGAGCCACGCAGCCAACGGTTCCAATGCCAGAGCAAATAGGAGGGGGAGAGAGGGCAACCCTGTCGGGTGCCACGCCCCTGAGGGAACGATCCAGAGACTTTGCCATTAACAACTACCTGGGCCAACGGACGTTCATACAGGAGCTGCACCCACGCAATAAAGTTAGGACCAAAACCAAACTTCGAGAGGGCCGCCCACAAATAAGGCCACTCAATAGTGTCGAAGGCCATAGTGGCATCCAGCGATGCCAAAATGGCGGGTTCAGTCAGCGTCCCAGCTCTCGCGAGAACACCGTGGAGTCTGCGAAGATTACGCGCCGTATTCCGATGAGGAATGAAACCGGACTGATCCGGATGGATCAGGTCACAGATCACCGTTAGTAAGCGATTCGCTAGGACTTTAGCCAGGATCTTAGGCTCGGCGTTGAGCAACGAAATAGGGCGATAAGAAGTGCATTGATCACGAGGCTTACCCTCCTTGTAGATGACGACTATAGTGGCCAAACGCTGATCAAGGGGAAGGAGACCAACCTCAAAGGCTTCAACGAACATATTGCGCAGATAAATTGCCATCTTGTCAGGCCGTAGCTTGTAGAGCTCGATGGGTAGACCATTCGGCCCCATAGCCTTACCCGAACGCAAGGACAGGATAGCGGTAGCTACCTCATCCACCGTTATGGGCGCATCCAAAGCGGACCTATCCTCTTCCGACACACAGGGCAGCGCAATATCGCGCAGAAGCAAGCGGGAGTCAAACTCGTCTCTATCACTCACGGAGCGGTATACCGTCTGAAAGTGGTCCATTGTCGGGCGATCAACAGGCTCCAGGCAGAAACCAGCTCCTCAGAAGTGTAGACAGTGACCCCCTCTGTTCCCACGACACTACGCACTCTACTGTTATAAAATACCCACAGAATGAGTAGTGACGCCAGAAAAGAGAGAGACCTAAAAACCCTTAGGTCTCCTATTTTGAAGACAGGGTCCACAGAAGTTTTTTATGCGAATAGGAAGTCGCAGTCTGCAGGGGAGAGAAGAACACAAACATAAAACAGGTTACTAGGAATCTACACCAACAGGGATGAGAAATAACTAACCTATGGATTCGGTGCTGAGTGTGTTGCAAGGCTCTTACCTGCCCAACGTCTTTATCGCACCCAAAAGGTATCCACAATGTAAACATAAAATAAGAACCCAAAAATAGAAGGGTAGATGCGTAAGTCTCTCTTGTCAAAGGAAAATTTCCACGGAAGAAAAGAAAGTTCCAAAATACAGTCTCAAAAACTTCTCCACTCGAAGAGTTCCAAAAGGAAAGTGTTTTTGCAGGATTGTGATGATTCTCACTACCCCGGCTAGGCAAACAAAACAAAGTTCATTCAAATGAATCCGTTTTCCCCGGAATTCTCACCAGGGAATAGCAGCAGCTGGACGATAGCTTTTGACGTCCTTACAACTCACAAAAGAAAAACTGTCTCGGCCGTTCTCTCGTCGGAGAACCGACACGCCGAGAAAATACCGATTCCGGTAAGCGGGGGCAAGGGCACAGCGAGTATCCGCAGGACGGGATGACGGCCCACCTGTGATCCGCTAGCAGCGGAAAGAAAAAAGGAAGCGGGTCCGAAGCTTGTTTACTCCTCGGCGGGGGTTCTTTCACTCAGCCTCTCGGATCGACGAAGACCAGGTAATTCTCACGAGCCAGCGCAGCCGCGCAAGGCTCGGAAGCGAAGGAGGATAAAAAAACACGAACCAGTTCACGGGAGCAGGGAAAGACTCTGTGATACCAAGGGCGGGACCCAGGCAGGAATCCACAAAAGAAAACCAAGCACCGCCGTTAACAGGAAGGAGGCATAAGAACCACCCAGCCGGCCTCTGATTGGTGCATGAGGAACATGGCTGTTTGCAAAACGCCTCAAGGCATTCTGGGACATGTAGTCCTGGTTAGGCGAAATACACCCTACAACACACTCAGAACCTGTCCTAAGAGCTCCGGGTCCTAACAGTACCCCCCCCTAATGGTCTTCTCACGGGTCTAGGTTTGGAAGGATTAAGCGCATGGAATCTACGCACCAGTCTAGGGGCATGAATGTGTTCGGCAGGTTCCCAAGTTCTATCCTCTGGCGGGTAACCCACCCAATCAATGAGATACTGGAGTTTACCTCTGTGTCTACGTGAGTCTAGCACTCGTCGTACTTCATATTCATTCTCGCCTCCAATCATAACAGGGGGGGGAGGAGGTTCAGGGATTGTTGGGGCCACATAGGGTTTGAGAAGGGATGTATGAAAAACAGGATGTATCTGCATCTCGGGGGGCAACACCAGTTTGAGGGCAACAGGAGAGATAACTTTCAGTACTTCAAAAGGCCCAAGGTAGCGGGGTTGTAACTTACGGGGCCCTTCTATCCTTAGATTTTTTGACGATAACCAAACCATATCTCCTATTGCATAAATGGGAGCAGGTCTCCGATGTTGGTCCGCTTGGGCCTTCATGAGCTCTTTAGCTTGAGTTAGTTCTTTTGTCGCCTGTTCCCATATCTGTAACAGTGTTTGGTGATGGTCAAGAACTGCAGGATTTAATGTATCTGAAGGGAGTACTTCAAGAGGAAGTATTTTGGGATGATAACCAGCGGTAAAAAAGAAAGGAGAGATCTTGGAAGCTGAGTGGGTAGAATTATTGTATGCAAATTCTGCAAGAGGTAGAGCTTGTACCCAATCCTGACATGTAGTAGTTATAAGACATCTGAGGTACTGCTCTAAGGTTTGGTTCGTCCTTTCAGTTTGACCATCGGTCTGGGGATGGTAGGAGGAAGATAACCGATGATCAATGTAGAGAGATTTGCACAACCCTTGCCAAAACCTGGAGATAAACTGGGGACCTCGATCTGATACTATGACAGAGGGTAATCCATGTAACCTGACAATTTCTTTTATGAAAACTTCTGCTAGATCCATGGCGGAGGGGATCTTTCTCAGGGGAACAAAATGGGCCATCTTGGATAACAGATCGACAACAACCAGGATTGTGGTGTACCCCTGAACATTAGGCAAGTCAGTGATGAAATCCATACTAATGGTAGTCCAGGGGCTGTTGGGCACGGGAAGAGGTTGTAATAACCCTGCAGGAACAGAATGTGAGGCCTTCTGGCGAGCACAGGTAGAGCAAGCCTTGACATGTTGCTTAACATCATGAGATAGTTGGGGCCACCAAAACCATCGTTGACAAAGGCTTTTAGTCTTATTTTCTCCTGGATGACCTGCTAAGGGCATGTTATGACACCATTGTAGAACAAGGTGGTGTAGTTCTTCGTTAGGTAAATAGAGTTTATTGTCATGATACCACAGATGATCCACAATGGTGTTATGTGGATCCTGTAACCAAGTGACCGAATCTAGAGGTGCATAAGCCTGTTCTAATTGGTCCAAGAAGGTATGAGAATCAGGGATCTTGTCTCCTACTGCTACTAATCTACTCTCTGGGATAAGAGGCAGTGGTTTTTCCTGAACCCACTTGTTCTCCTCTCCTAGTCTAGATAGAGCGTCAGCCTTTCCTTGTCGTATTCCTGGTCTGAAGTGGATTAAAAAATCATATTCCCCAAAAAAGGCGACCCAACGTAGCTGTCTGGGTGTAAGGGCTTTGGCTGTGCGAAAGTATTGCAGGTTCTGATGATCAGAATAGACAGTGATCACATGGGGAGATCCTAACAGGTAGTGACGCCACTCTTGGAAGGCTCGTTTGATCGCAAGGAGTTCCCTCTCTCCGATGGTATAGTTTTGCTCTGATTGGGACAGGGTTTTGGAGAAATACGCCACAGGATGGAGAGTGCCTTTAAGACCATCACGTTGTGATAACACACCTCCCACCGCGTATTGAGAAGCGTCCACTTCTAGAAAGTAGGGTTGTGTTTCGTCAGCATGTTTCATGATGGGAGCAGAAGTAAAACGAGCTTTAAGGGCCTGAAAGGCTTTTTCCGCTTCCACATCCCAGATGAACTCAACCCCCTTTTTGAGCAAGCGAGTGATGGGTGCTACTAGGTCAGAAAAGTGGTCCACAAACCTTCTATAGAAGTTTGCAAATCCTAAGAAGGATTGGATTTCCTTCACCGTCTTTGGACTTGCCCATTCTAAGATAGCAGATATTTTGGCAGGATCCATATGTATTCCCTTGGGAGAGATGATGAATCCTAAGAAGGCTACACTATGCGTATGGAAGATACACTTATCGAGTTTAGCAAATAGGTGATGTTCCTGTAGTTTACTCAATATGGCTTGTACATGGGACACATGTTCAGACTCATTAGAGGAGTATATCAATATATCATCGATATACACGATGACAAAAAGGTCCAAATATTCCCGCAGTATCTCATTTATAAAAAATTGGAATGCTGCGGGAGCATTACACAGCCCAAAGGGCATGACGTTATACTCATAAAGCCCGAATTTAGTCCTAAAGGCTGTTTTCCATTCGTCCCCTCTTTTGACTCTGATAAGGTGGTAGGCCCCTCTCAAGTCGAGTTTAGTAAAAATGGTGGCCTTCCTAACCTGATCGAGCAGTGTGGAAATGAGGGGAAGCGGGTATTTGTTCTTTATGGTTGCTTTGTTTAACACCCTGTAGTCCAGGCAGGCCCGCAGTCCCCCTTCCCGTTTGGGTATAAAGAAAATGGGGGAAGACACTGGAGAGGAGGAATGGCTGATAAACCCCTTTGCCAACATATCCTGCAGGTACTCTTGTAGGTATTTGGTCTCTGTCTCTGTAAGCGCATACATGCGGCTAACAGGTAAATCGGCGCCAGGTATGAGATCTATCCTACAATCGTAGGGGCGATGTGGCGGTAATGCTAATGCTTTCACATCATCAAAAACGTCAGAATATTGTAAGTATTCAGTAGGTAACTTGGCGCCATCGATCGTGGTTGCAGAGCAATATACCGGAGTATGCCAGTGGTTGATGTCTCTGTAACAATGAATAAGACAATGAGCAGAGCGTAGGGTAACAGTTCTGGCTACCCAATCTATGTGGGGGTTATGGGTCTGTAGCCAGGGTACTCCTAATATTGCCCCGAAGTTGGGAGTATCAATCAGGTCGAATGATATGCATTCGCTATGGCCATTATCACACAACACAATGATTTCAGGGGTGTGGTATTTCAGCATTCCCGAGGACAGAGCAGACCCATCTACAGCTCTGACATTTTCAGGTATATCTTTCTTAAGGAACTGGATGCCCAAAGATTTAGCTAGGGTGATATCCAAGAAATTTCCTGTGGCTCCTGAATCCAAAAGAATAGCCATAGAATGTCGGCCTTGTGAAGGTAACACCAACACAACCGAGATGGTAAAGGGTTTGGGAATGGTGGAATAGACATTGGCCACATGTTTAGAGGTCAGGGACAGAGAAGGACTTGGAAGAGCGACCTCAGTACTCCCCAAGTCACTTAGTTTCCCGACGGCATAGATTTGGTGTATGCAGGTAACCCTTCTCGCAAGGAATTTTTTGGTTTTACCGGACATTCTCGGGCAAAATGGCCAGCCTTTCCGCAATATAAACAAAGGTTCAACTTACGTCGTTTTTCTTTTTCTTCGGGTGTGAGGGGACCACGTATCCCTCCTATCTGCATGGGTTCACTTGTGTCTGTGGGCTCTCTTTTTGTAGGTTTGGTTATCAGGAATTTAGGGAGATCACCACGAGTTTTTTCACCCTTTCTCTCAGCCAGTCTATGATCTAATTTGACTACTAAGTCAATGAACTCAGAACAATTTTCAGGGGGATCTACCATCTGCGATAAGATGTCTTTGAGTTCGTCTTTCAGCCCCCTGTAAAACAATGAAGTTCTCTTATCATCGGGCCAGTGTGTCTCAGTTACCAAGCGGTTGAAGGCGGTGATATAGGTCAACAAATCTTTTGAGCCCTGCCGCAAATTAAGGAGCTCATTGTCACTTGCCTGCATATACGTATGCCTAGAAAAAAGGCTTCTCATTCGCTCTTTAAATAGGTTGAGATTGTATAAAACAGGATCGTCATTCTCAACCAACGCTACCGCCCATGAAGCAGCGTTCCCACTTAAATAGGAAATAATAAAAGCAACCTTTGCCGCGTCATCAGGAAAAGAGGAAGCTTTACACAAAAACATCAGGTGACATTGATTCATGAATACCTTGAATTTCTGACTATCTCCGCTAAATCTTTCCGGCATTGCTAATGGTGTTTGAGGTGGGGTGACTACGGTAACCTGAACTGGAGATGTGGATGGGGTAGATGAGGAAGAGGCCCCAGGGGTACTAGCACTAGCCGCTTGAAAGTGAGAAGGCTGTATATAGCTCCTTCTAGGTCTATCTTGTGTCTCTGGAGTTGTACTGGCTTCTCTCAACCTAGTGTTTTCTTCCATTAATCTCTGGTTTTCGTTCCTCATCAATTTTAGTTCAGTTTGTAAATTCACCACTGTGGTGGCTAAGTCCCTTAGGGTTATCTCATCATTTTCTCCCTGCATCCCTATGTCGTCCATGACTGACTACACTCGGGAGGAGAGATAAACGTGGGCTTGGTTTTCTGTCGGGCGATCAACAGGCTCCAGGCAGAAACCAGCTCCTCAGAAGTGTAGACAGTGACCCCCTCTGTTCCCACGACACTACGCACTCTACTGTTATAAAATACCCACAGAATGAGTAGTGACGCCAGAAAAGAGAGAGACCTAAAAACCCTTAGGTCTCCTATTTTGAAGACAGGGTCCACAGAAGTTTTTTATGCGAATAGGAAGTCGCAGTCTGCAGGGGAGAGAAGAACACAAACATAAAACAGGTTACTAGGAATCTACACCAACAGGGATGAGAAATAACTAACCTATGGATTCGGTGCTGAGTGTGTTGCAAGGCTCTTACCTGCCCAACGTCTTTATCGCACCCAAAAGGTATCCACAATGTAAACATAAAATAAGAACCCAAAAATAGAAGGGTAGATGCGTAAGTCTCTCTTGTCAAAGGAAAATTTCCACGGAAGAAAAGAAAGTTCCAAAATACAGTCTCAAAAACTTCTCCACTCGAAGAGTTCCAAAAGGAAAGTGTTTTTGCAGGATTGTGATGATTCTCACTACCCCGGCTAGGCAAACAAAACAAAGTTCATTCAAATGAATCCGTTTTCCCCGGAATTCT